>NW_024501237.1:8005835-8276345 GCF_017590055.1 Onychostruthus taczanowskii | reverse complement strand
GTGGGGGGGTGGGGGGGTGGTTTATTCAAACTAGTGGGTTTGGTTTGTGCTAAATCTCAGTATTTGCCTGAAATATTTAACAGGAATAAAATTGCCTAAGTGTTTTGCAATTGGAGTCAGTAAAAGCAGTGTCATCTAATTAGTTCCTGTCACCAGAGGGCATTGGAGGACCGGCTGATTTTTACATAGCACAAGCCCTGTCCTTTCAGTTGAACCAGTAAATATTAATGATGCCAGTGAACCTGAGATCTCCCTCTTGATGGTACAAAAGGAGCAACTCTGGCAGAAGCACGCAGGGAATGGGGCTCTGGACTGGCAGAACTGCAGGCTGAGGAGCATCTCCTCACTTTTCCCCCTGCAGCTATGCATCTGAGGACAAGCTTGAGCACAAATCAGGAACAGTGACTAAATGGTGCTTCAGAGATGGCCGTGCAGCAGTGTCAACACTTGGCAATCAGCCTCTTGGGCCCCAAGTGGGTTATTTGGGAGACAGTGTGTGCAAGAGAGGCAAACAAAGTGTCTGGTGACCTGCCTCCTCGAAACAAGGAGCTGGGGAGCAGATTTGAACTATCATTCCCTGGATCCCCAGCCCAGGCCAGCTGGAACTCTCCTAGGCTCCAGCAGGTTCCTTCTATCTCCTTGTCTAATTAATTCAATTCATTTCTATGTTAAACATAGGCTCAGAGGTTTACAGCAGGAGAGGATTTGCTTAGACTACCTCACTTGACTAAAGAATAGTTCTTCAGGTTAGCAAGGAAATAAAACCTGAGCCTGGAAAGAGCAATGGGAAGTACTTACTTCTGTGCCAAAATGGATATTTCAGTTAGCAGGAAGAGATGCTGTCCATTAGCATCAAACAAGGAGCCTATCTGTGCACTATAAACACTTTTAAATGGGAAGGAGCAGGCCGAGTGGCCCTCTTCTTTTATCAATATATAATAATGATGCTAATTTAAAAACTACAACTGTGGCAAATTTATGCCCCATGTTAGAGCCCTGAGGGTTTGAGCTCGTTGGTTTCAATTAAAGATTGGTACTGCTGTGTAGGTATCAAAGGCCTTTCAGCCAAAGGCAGAGCTTCTTGTGCTTTTCAAGCAGGGTCAGCTCAACACCCTACTACTACTACTACTACTACTACTACTACTACTAATAATAATAATAATAATAATATTTCAGGTTGTATCAGGAAATGGTTTAATTTGGATTATTGTTGACTACCTTGTTTTTCATTAAGATGTGTATTTTTTTAATTACAATTTTTGCCTCACTTCATTCTTGAAATGTGGCAAAAGAAAGAGGGAAAGCAATGGGGTGTATTAATTTATTTGCTGTCTTAAATTCAATGCCTTGCCAACTATACAAAATACAATAATCAATGTATGGATTTTTCCAGTGCATCATATATTCAACAGCATGTCTGCAGTCCAAAAAGCTAACTTGTTAATTTCTGTTTAATAGGCAGGTGGTCTCAAAAAAATTAGTATTGAGCATTGTCACAATGACATTGTTTTGGATCATGGGAAAGAAAAGGAACTGAATTAAACCTTTACAGAGAAGTTGTCCATGAAGTTTAAAAGAAAGTGGATCTGACATGAATTCATGACTTGTGTTGATACATGACATTTTGGTTGATAAACCAAAATTTATCCCATTATCTTTCCTATACAGATTACCTTATTCAAAGTTTATAATCTGGAAAGATACAATTTTTCATAAATACTACAGCCTTGATATTTTTATGTAATTAATAGAACAAAGTCAAAAATACAAAAAACATAGATTTAACAAATAAATATGTTTATTTTAATACCTGTTTTTTTAGCACTGATGTTAATACTTTCACTAGTGTGCTTTTAGCAGTAAAACTATTTCAAGAAAGCCCGATTTTTAATTTATTTTTAAACGAAATTTTTTGCATTTTAAAGCCCATTAAAATATTTTTCTCCATGTAGAATTATTGGTTTAATTTCAAAATAGACAAATGTTTGTATTATTAACCTGTTTTGCGCATTAAAAAATTGCCCTCTCTGCTCTCCTTCAGGGAAATGTGGGATTTAAAGTGACAGGTAAAATCTGAAATAAAATCGTCAAATAATGGTAAGCTAGTTGTCCTGGTTTTAACAGCTGTCTGACAAGGAAAGTGGGAGCCTTCCTGTAATGGAAAAGATGACCCCCCTCCCTCCAAATTATTATAACCTTAAAATTACGGGGCTTTCAGGCAAAGATATGGGGAAAGGAATGACATTCTTTACTAGAATACGCACATATATATGTATCTATAGGAAAACGAGCAACAACAACAGCAACAACAAAAACTGCCCACAACCCCAGTAACATCCTTTTCCCTCCTGCTGCGCACTTTCCCCTTGGCACAGCTGGGACAACAGCCAGCAGGGGCGCTGCTGGCTCCCGGTGGGGCAGAGGGGCTGCAGGGACTCCCGTGACTGCAGCGGGTGCTCCAAGGCGAGCCCTGCGCCTCCCCAGGGGTTTATGGCGCCCTGGGAAGAGAGGGAAGGTGGGGGATTCGGTTTCCCTGGGCTCTCACGTGCACGGTGTGGTACCCTGGCCATGGCCACCCTGGTGAGGTTCCAGTCCACCAGCAGCTGGGAGGTGGTCTCTCCAGAAAGAGAGAGAGAGAGGAGGTGTGGGCCTGGTCTTTTCCCCTGGAAGCACCCATGTACATGGTGGGGATCTCTCCCGGAGGGAGCGGGTGTTGCAGAGGGAGTTCCATGTTAGCTCACTGTAAGCAGTGGCCTCGCCGACAGGCGCTCAGGGGACACTTCACAGCAGCGCCGAACCCCTGGGCAGGAGAAGTCCAGCGCCAAACCCCACAGCCATCATCTCTACAAGCCGGGCAAAGACTGGACCACCTCCAGCTAAGAAACTGCCAAAACCACTGCTTTCCCGGCCCCCCTCCCCCAAGACAATCTGAAGGGTAGGCCAAAGTATTGTCTCTTAATTGATATCCATTTGCTATTTCCATGACAACAAATGGGAAGAAAATTCCTTGAAGAAACCTAACCACCAACACTAGCAAATGCCAAAAAAATTAAATTTTACTTAAGAAGTAACATCACAACAATGGCCATAAGAAATTAAAAATGGACACATCTCCAAAATGATCTAAAATGCTTCTGTTTCCTTTTGAACATTCCTAAATCACGAATAATACTGAAATTGTACAACTTGAAGTACATTCTGATTTTCTCTGTCTGTGGTCACACTGTGCTTATTTCAGGTTATGAGCGTTTTATAGCATTGCTTATTCAGTCATGCCCATGGATTGTAATGCACCCATAGCTCTATCCACGAGGGCAACTAAGCACAATTTATATGTTGATGCACTTGAAAGTTAAGATAGTTAATAGGAAATGCTACTTCCCTACCTACATCTTCAGATTTTGTCAGGTAGGCATTCCCCCACCATTTTATTTATTTATCGCTCTATTTATTTTCTCCAGTCATTTTTCTTTTGGATTACCTAAGCAAGGCTTCCTAAAGGAACAGTACCTATCAGAGAAAATCGACCAAAAGGTGAGCCTTGGTCCTTCTCTAGGGGAACAATGGGTTACAAATCTTTATGGGGTCTGTGACATATTTTGAGAGCAACATGTAAATTTGCCATTGACAGACTTTCGATTCTTTCTTGCTTGATCCTTTCTTTAAGACACATTGACAAATAAAGTGTTGCCATGTCTGAAGTGTCATGGGCAAGGACTCCAATGTGAAAGCACCAATAAGCAGAGGAGAGCAAGGACAGGAGCACTTTACACATGTTACTGATTGCACAAAGAAGAACCAGGCCACTGAGATCCAGGACTGTGAAATGTGTAAGACTGGTTAGGCATAGGCCTAACCATAATGTCCCAGAAATGGGACATTCTATTTCATATTGATACAACACATAATAATAATAATGCAATTTTCCACACACATCTTCTTACTCCTCAGGAAAATAACTATGGATTTTACAAGATGAGGGGCTTTTTTTCTGTCACAGGAGTGAGAAAGTGGAATGGAAGGAAATATGATTGCTATGTACAGCAGGGAGAAGTGCTCCACCCTCATCTTGGAGGCCCCAGATCTCAGTGGAAGATACTCTGCTCTGTTTCTGAAGAAGATGAAAGTAGTTCTTATGCTGAGAAACGGAACAAAAAGCATTACCTAAAAAGAAATATCTCAAGTCAATGCCACCTATTTCTACATTTCCTTTTTCAGAGCTGGCTAAATTAACCATGTCAAGAAACATTTGGCTTGTTCAAATAGTAATAAGGCCTTTCTGCAACTGGAATGGCTTTTACCCTAAAATCTGATAATTTATCAGTAGTTTTCTGTACTCTGCAATATCATCTCTCTGATTTGAGATAGGCAAGTTAGTCAGCACAATATGTTAGCTGATACAGACAGGGACCAAGGTGAAGACAGGGAAATTGTACTCCTTTGTTACCTGGTTTAATTCTTGTGAGCATTTATGTGAGACTTACCAAGTTATGAGTTGAACTGATACTGCTCCAATTCTGTTTCCACCAGAAAACACAGAGGGATTTTCAAGATAAAGAAAGATTCAAGAAAACTACCCCTGGCCAGGCTATGGTCATTCAAGGATTTCAAAGCACTCTTCAAATCTCTTTTCAGAATTTCAAAAAAACACCTGATTGCAAGCTATGGAACCAACCAGCCTCCAGCATGTCCACAGCCACTCCTGAGTAGGTAGAACTGGGAAACTCTCTCAGATCTCTGTTTGACTCTGGAGCAGTCTGTACTTAGAAAGGGTGCAGGGTAAAAGAAACAAAAACCCATAAAGAATATACTTTTCTCCTGGTCAGTGTAGATTTAGGAAAGAAATGGCTGACAATGGGTAATTACTGCAGATTACTTCTGTTCTGGTTTGATTTCAGAGAACTCCCTCCTAAACAACCAACCTGCCTAGGCTAAGTGTGCCTGATTTGGAGCTTGTTTTCTTTGTCTGAGGAGCAGCAGGTCCACAATCTCCTCTTCCTTCTCTACTAGTGCAATCTCACAGAAATGCAAATGCCCCTTTCTTGCAGGTATGTAGTGCCTCAGAACTGAGCCTTCATTTCTGTAAAGAACTTAATTTCAAGGTCTTTCAAAGGTCTTAATTCCAAAAAGCCATTTCAAAAAGGCTGTCCTTAATAAGGGTGCTTGTAGGAAGACTAGATCTTTAAATGGACTCAGGATCACCTCAGCTTTTAGGCTGAGATTTGCAGTTGTCTCTACTCAGTATGAAGATAAGTGGGTGGATGTAGTGCAGGCAATATGCCACAGAGCTGTGGTCAGAAAGCATCTGTGCATGCAATTCAAATTGTTTATAAATATACAAACAATAACTAAATATACTGTCTAAGTAGTATAGTAACAGACTCTGTGTGACAGTCACTTGCTGAACAAAACCACACATCTCGCTTGCCAGCCAGGCATCCTGAGCTCCCAAAGCGGTAATTTCGTAGAATAAAGGAGAGGTTTCTCTGGAAATTCCGAGAGTTCCTGTGGCAGAAGGCCACACCAGTAGTTCTGGCATACCCCAGCAGAGGGCAATGGCAGATGTACATTTGAGTCTGACATGCAAAGCACCCTTACAGTAGAAAATGAAATTTTTCCTTGCCTACCAGATCTTGTCACAAGCTCGGGAGTCACTTGGTGCTAACAAAGGGGATAAATCCTATCTAGAGCAGAATCAAGGCCCAGTATAAGACCTGGCAGCATGTAATTAGCCAGGAACCTGCATGAAGCTCTCCAGATATGTCCTGAGTGACTACAGTTTGTTAAGTAAAGAAAGGGCTCAGCAGCATTTCCACTGCAAGGTCAGAAAACACATGTGGTCTGGCTTTCTTACTGTGCTCATTCGGAGAAAAGAGATAAATGAAGCTGTGTGTCTTCTTTGGTGCACACACAAATGCAAGCCAGAAAGACTGAGCTGGAAGTGGTGAATGTGGAGGAAGAAATGGCAAACAGGAAAAACCCTGGCAGCTTTATCTCAGTTCATGGAAGCGTTTTTGTTCTGAAATCTCAGTATTAGACCTAAGGTCCTCCTGAAGGTGACAGAAAGTGATTCAGAGCAGACTTTTTTAGATGTATGTGCACCTAAACATAAGAACCACAATTTGAGGTAGTTAAGGCTGACTCACTTACACTGGATTTTTTTACTTCTGAATGTAAAACCTTGTATGTCTCAGTCTCGGGCTGAAAAATAGAAGCACTCAGAACCAGGAACCACTTTAAAAAACCACCAATAAAACTGTATGTCATACACAGCGAAATGCACTGACCATCCACTAATTATGTAGTCATGATACAGAAGCATAAAATGATATCAGCTTTGACCAAGGAAGGAAGTGAAGAAATGTTTACAAATCCTTTCACGACAATAACCATAAATAACAAGTAAACAGCGACAGGAACAACTGCTTCAGTAATAGTGCTGTCATTTGTTGTGCCTGCATCAGCAGACACTGTGAGGAAAAATCATGTTGGAGGAGAGAGAAATAGGTTGCCAAGCAACATGAGACCCCATCCAGGCCACCCCCTCCCCTGCTCAGGAGCAGACAAAGCTTCCTGGTACAACTGCTCTGAAAGCTGAGCTGTCATCTGTCAGGGGAAAGTGGACAACTTGTGGGGTGAGGGAGCAGGAAAGGGGAAGAGGGCAGAGCTTCCAGCTGGCAAGGTGAGGCTGTAGAGACCAAGGGAAGAAATGGCAGTTGTGTCAGGTGGGGATGAGATAAAGAAAAGAGCTGAGGATAGACAGGATGGACAGAAGCCAATTCAGGATGAAGTGGTCAACCTGGGAATATGGCTGCTTCCGAAGCACTTGGATCAAACCCTGCTCCAGTGTGGAAGAGTTGAACCAGAGTGGGGTTTTCCTGGCTGGAGAGAGAGATGGAGGAGCGTGGTAGAAGGACTCTGTAGAGGTTTTATTCTTTTTAAAACATGTCCATGTAAATATGGCACTCACAACATCAGCTGCTTGGGTTATCTTTCTCAATGGAGCTGACATCCAGGCCCTGCATGCTCTGCAACCTTCCTGATAGGAGCATGAGAGTACTGGACTGAACATCATGGACCAATTCTTTCCTGACTTATATACGGTATTGATGGAGGTGACACAAGGCTGCAGAAGGTGCACTTCAGGGAAGAATCCAAACCTCTGTCTACTACTCTATTTAATCCTTCTGAATCTGCTCTGCTGCTGCCATCATGCATGCATTCCCAGAGGATGAGGATGACAAATGAGGTCAGTTGTAGTAACACTGCCACAAAACAGGGACTCTGGACAGCCAGACCTTAAACTGAACTGGATAAAATGGACTATTTGTCCTTCCTCTGAAACCCCACACAAAGTACATATGAAAAGACACCAGACATGGATTATAAATGGTATTTAGGAGGCAGAAAGAGGGAACAATTGAATGAATAAGCATATTTTCTTCCTCTTTCACTTGTCTTATAGTTCTGATGAATTTAAAGCTCAGTATGATCTAGTGCCACACAGGCCCATGTTCTTGGTAATATATTGTTGAAAAGCAAAGTAAATTAATAAACTGCAGAGCCCACTACTGTTACTGCTGTAGCTAAACTGATTTTGATACATGAGCCAGCCTCATACATTGTAATACATTGATTTACCCTATAAACATTTCCAGTGAAATATATGAGAGTTCAGGTATGTTTTCCCTTCCACCCAGAGGAGCCTCTCTGTTTTTCAGAGCCTGTCTTCTATGAGGTGTTCAAGAATAAAAGATGCTGCACTGCCCCTTGTGACTGATCTTCAAGAAGTTGCACCCCAGCACAGGCTGAGCATTGCCCTTTGCAAAGCTCTTTTCAGCTCTTCCAGAGTCAAAAACTGAACAGCTTTGGCAGTGTAATTCCATTAAAAGTGCTTATTTGATCAGTCTGGTTTCATGCTTAAAATGCTTTTGGTCTCACTACCCCAACCAGCTTCTCTCTTATGACAGCAGTTCTGGTCAACAGCAGCTTCTCCTGAGAGAGGAGCCAGCCTCTTTGGTATGGTCACCAAGAGGCAATAAAATACCCCCCTTTCCAAACGGGACAGACTTACATTTGGTCAGATACCACCAGTGTCTCTCAATTACATGACATTTCACTGCTCGGAACCTCTGTTCCTGCCTCCTTTTATGTCATTTTGCATGTCCATCACCATCTTGAAATTTGCATCTTCTGAATAAAGTCAGAAAAAAATACATCTTCAATGTCACCTGGCCTTAAATTGTTTAGCCCTTGTGGTTTTAACTTTTCAAATGACCAGCTCTGTTAGAGTTTTCCTTCACATTTATCTATCAGTAAGGTGACAACACTTTGAACGCTTCTGTTCCAGCTCCTAAAAACCACAGAGACTGTGTGGTCAGAAGGTCAAGTCATACTACACCAAGAACTGCAATTAAAAGGCTTAAATCAGCAATTAAAGAGTTACAAGTACATACATCAAACTTCTGTTATTACAGTATATCTACTCTTCCAGTCTTCAGAAATAACAATATTAACACCCAAGAAATTAAAATTTGGCAAGGTAAAATAACACGTTTAAAGTCTTTTTCATGTTAGCCCTTAAAATTAGCAAGTTTGATGAAAGGCAATGAAATATCTCACTTTAACATCAGCTCTAGGAAATCAAAATAAACATTATAAATAAGTAAATAAACTGGTTTTGTTCCAGTGGTCTTATGGGATTGTAAAGGCTAATGACATTAAGCTTTCTGTTAGTTAGGTGATGAAAAAATGTCCCTTTAGAGAATCTCATGCATAGTCTTAAAACCAGGCTATGAGCTATAGGAAGTGTGCTCCAGGCAGTACAATGAGGGGAGGTATTCCTTTCTCTCTTTGTCAGTTGTTTTACCCTTTGAACTAGCCTGAACAGCTCCTTTCTGCAGGCTGACTGCTCGTGTCTGTTGTGCTGCTCATCAGAGCCTACGTCATGCGTGTTCAGCAAAACCTGTAAGTCAAGTAGGGGCAGCACAAAGCTCTGCTCCTCCCTCATGTGTCCCACACCAGCTGCTTCTGAGGGGCACTACTGGTGATGGACACAGACCCTTTACAAAACAGAACAAAAAGGCTTTGCTCCCAAAGAGGCTGCAACTGAAATCTAAAGATAAAGGAACAGCTGAATCCACAGAGGCAAGAAAGGCTGGTTTTGTTCTTCCTGTGCTTTCAAACAGGCAAGAAGTAGGCAGGGCTGAACTTTTTCAGGAACAAAACCTGGACATAATTTTGCACTCCTGTTTTGAGAAGCTAGTCTGTTTTATTTTCGGGGCAGGCCTTTGTTGCAATGCTGAAAAGTACTCTAAGTCTCCCACCTGTTGTTTTACCTTATTGCTCACTGAAGCGCTCTCTCCCATACACACATCCTGTTGGCACACAGGAACTGCTGGGAACATGGCTGGTAATTTAATTTTGCTCGCAGCTGGCAGCTGTCTCTCTTCTTTCCACCTTCCAGCAATGTAAGAAAGAGCTGTGGGCTGCATGACTGGGGTTTGGGGAGGTTTCCACTGGTTCTGAAGTATGGGAATTATTTTATGATAAACTGGTTGCTCTGCAACTTTAATTTCTGAGAAATCCTAAAATTTTTCTCACCAGAGCATTTTTTACTCTCTCTGCAGTCTGAGAGGGAGTTGGGTCAGTGGGACAGAATACTTTTCCCTGTTGGGTAAACTAATTTGTTTTCAATTCTCTTTTGTTTGTTGACTTCTTGGAACCATACTATTATCAGAGCTTCTACCTATCTGTAAAGTTACCCCAAAGCCATGTTGTGTCTTGATTTGGATCATATTTAGGCACCTACACAACTGAAAACCTGAAAAATGAGAGTAAATCTGTGAAATGAAATACACCAGTACTGGACTGAAAGTGCTGTAAAAAAAATGTTTCCAGTAAAAAAGACACTTACTCAGTATCTGAAATTAAATAAGAAAGCAAATCTTTACATCAGGCAACAAAATCATCAGATATTACCTCTTATGTTCTCATCATTACATTTCTTTAAGAAGTAAATGGACTTATTTTATGCCCTGCTGATATGCCTCTGAGGATCAAGGAATAGGCTGCCCAGGGAACTGGTGGGATCACCATTCCTGGAAGCATTCAAAAGCATGTGGATGTGGCTCCTGAGGATATGGCTTAGTGGTGACCATGGCAGTGCTGGGTTAAGGGTTGTACTCAAGGATCTTGCAGGTCTTTTCCTGCCTCAGTGGTTCTATTCTATGATTAGAAGGGGGCAAGTTCTGAGAAGCTATTTTGCTGTGCATCAATCAAAAACTGCAGTATAATTTTGCAGTATAATAACTGCTTGACATTATTTTCTTTGAAATATGTTGATTCATATAGTTGTGTTTACACCAGGGAACAAGACACATTTTGAAGGCATTTGTGCTACACTAGCATGAAATTTAGAGCAAGTTAAAAATAATCACTCTGCCTTTTTTTCTGAAATAGTACTGACACCTTATCTAGCAACCCATCAATGTGGCTTGATTATTTGTTTATTTGTTCTCAAAGCCTCAGCTACTGAAACATTTGTATCCAGCAGAAAGAAAAAGTTTGAAACTGTGACCCTTCCAGTTAAAAAAAACCAAACCAACACAACAGAAGGCAAATAAAAAGTACTGAAAATTTACATTCTCTTTTTCTGTCATCAGATCAGCACCAATATACCCTGTGATCTTAACATTTCTATCTGGTGGTAATGCTTATCATCAGCTTCTGAGAAAGTTCAGCTTGCCTGCCTTGATTTTTAACCTGAAAGCGTGAAGGATTTCACACCAAACCAGCCAAAAACTCAGACATTATTCAGAAAACTATCTTGAAAACTTAAGGAGTTCTGCAGATACTGGCACTGTGAAGGGAGGTGAAAAATATGTTCTTTACGATGGACAGCCGACATTAGTTAATCTTAGTTAAAATCACAGAAAAGATGATATAACCTGGAGTTGCATTTACACTGGCAATCTGACTTCAAGCCCAAAGAGAAATTTGTGCAAGAATCTGACCAGCTGACCTGATATAAACTATCACAGCTTTCCATCATGGGCAATCCAACACAGATTAGTTCATGGCAGTTCAGATGACTGCTGTGAAACCAGAACTGCAAGTACCTGTTTTAACCAGTTCATGTAAAGGGATCAGCCTAACCTGTGACACTTTCCTGGGAACTAAATGCAACATGCAGAGCACTCAGTGGTCTGTTTGCTATTCTGTTTATTCTTCTGAGCTTCCAGTCCTGACTTAGAAAGGTGCTAATGGGCAATACCACCACCCTGGAGCAGTGATGGAAGTCAGGCTTCACTTAGCAGCCATGAGAAGTACAAGATTAAGTGTCTCAGAACCAGGAGTTATTCAAAGAATCAGGTCAGTTGAATATTAAGTTGTGCAAGAAATGCTCCAGGGTAGAAAGAAGGAACTGGTACAATGCAGGAACTGGTTTCCAGTAATGAATCTAGTTTTAGACAGTTGAGATTTGCTTGAGAGATTAGTGTTTTACAGACTGATGGGAAAACAAGAGAATCCAATGAAAGAGCAGAATTAATCCCAGTCATTGATACAGGAAAGAGCAGGGACACAGGAGTCTCACTGCTCACCTAATCTGAAGGATGTCACTGAACTAGCCACCTTAAAATTATGTTTTAGTAATTCCAGGACCTAGGAAGACATTATTAAAAAGTAATTGCTTTTGTTGAATGGATTGTTTCTTTTCAGGTTGTTAGGCCAGGCCATGCAAATCAATATGCACTATCATACACTGTGATACAGGTAGCAGCTTCTCCACAGGCTTTTTAAACATTAGATATTTGAGAGTAATGTTCTTTGAAAGCCTCCTTTGTCCCACATTTTCAGAGTAAAGGTATTGGCTCAGTAACCATAAATGCCACCTGAAGATGAAAATAAAAAAAAGGCATACAAAGGCAAGTCAAGCATGCTTTATAACTACCTCAGTCATATTTCATTTAGCCTGTTAGAATTGAACAACTTGATGCAGGGCGAAGAAAAGCTATGACAATCTTTACTTACTCCTGCTGAACTGCTTTCTTGTTAAACCATCACAAAATGTAAATTTGGAGTTACAAAGCTACTTCCCATTCATCAGGGGGTGTAAGAGCTGTAATGAGGGATGCGGGACTCCAGGCGGCTCTCACAAATGCAGTTTATTACATCCAAGACATTCCAGCAGTCCAGGGTCGTGGGCGACAGAGCCTGTGCCTACAGCTGTCAGCTGCAGCAGCAGGCAGGCCTGGAGACCCTTAGCTTAGGTTACAAATGCATTATATACTTTTCTTTGCTGAGCATCTTAATACAGCAGAACCAATCTATACCTTAACTTTTATCTACAGCCTATCATAAGTACGATAATTACCATATTCATGTTACCATTCTCCAATCACTAAAAGTTAGTACATTACAGTTTAAGCTAGAAGTTGTTTTTCATTTTTCCTGCAGTGGAAAATTCTGAGACCTTTTTTCTACTTGCAACAGCTGCTGACTTCTTTTCCTGTGCTATCTTTCTGCTTGGTAAAAACATCTTGTTAGAGGTGGGTTTATCCTTTGCTCTAAGTCATAAAAACCCCTTCTAACTAACATACCCTTTGCCTCCTTGGTTATCCAGCAAGACTGGCTCAGCAATTCTTTTCTTCTATATCGAAACTTGCTTCCATCTCTATTCCTTCCTCAGCTTCTACATTCAAAAATCTTTCTGCTAAGCATACATATCTGTGAGACTTTCTTGTCAAACTTTCATCCTTCCCAACAGGGGGGAACTAAAAGGCAAGTCCCGTGCAGGTAACAAAACCCATGGTGATTATTCCCCCCATGAGCAGTTTTCACATAGCTGGTTGGTATGTGTCTTGTTCTGCACACTTGTCTCACCTGTGGACGACCATGTGGGTAACCAGTCTCCCAAGTCCCTCAAACTTGCTGCCCGAGCAGTTGCAAGGGCAAATGGCATTACAGCTGAGGACAGGGTTATATCATGGTCTTGATGATTTGCTTTGGTTAATTGTATTAATTGTACTGAACAAACAAAGAGGATTTGGCCCTACAGTGTCTTAGTCTTCTTATTTCGTACAATAAGTTTATTTTGTCCAGCATTCATTCAATGCTTAAAAAAAAAAACAAAACCAAAAACACCCCAAAACTGCTTTGGATGCAGTGAGCTGCCTTGTCTTGCCTTAGTTCCTCGGTAGAAAAACCTGGTCCCAGACTGATTGTATGCCTTGAATGGCTCTGTGCTGTCATAAAATGAGGATCACATTGCTGGCTCAAAGTGCCATTGCACTAAACACTACAGCTCACCTAACATTTTGACCAATCCCAAAGCTGTGGGAGAGCAGGGGGTCTTCCTGGATACAAATACAAAGAAGGGTCCTATATATGGGCCTTATAGAGAGGTAGATGAGCAGCCCTGACTGTTCTCTGGAGGGAAAGGTTAAGGGGTCATTTGAGCATGGCTTGTGATTAATTATGTGGGGAGAAGACAGATGGGAATATTTTTTTTGGGTGTGTTGATTTGACACAGACTGGTTTTTGGTAGCAGGGGAGGGCCACAGAAGTGGCTTCTGTGAGAAGCTGCTGGAAGCTTCCACCGTGGCCAAGAGAACCAATCTCTGATGGTTCTGAAGATGGACTCGCTGCTGGCCCAGTTAGAGAAGTTGGTAACACCTCTGTGATGACATATGTAGGAAGAAAATCAAAACAGCACATGTGTAGTTTTTTTCCAGGGGTGGCAAAGCGCCATTGCTGGTGCCATCCTTGCGCTGCTCGCAGCAAGTCCTGCCTGCTTGGCCACCCCTGCCCAGCCATGCTGTGGGCAGAAGGGCAGGGCTGGCGGCGGCTTCTCCTTCCCAGCACCCGGCACGAGGAGAGGTGTTAAACAGCGCTGGCGCTGCTGCAGCAGCCACTGCCATGGTGGCAGGGCTGCTGGGCCGGCAGTGGAAATGTGACGAGCAACTCCCCAGTGCAGAACGAGGATGAGATTACCATCTCAGTGCTTTGGGATCCTGCAGGAATCTTTGAATTGGTGGAATTTGTTGGCAGTGGTACCTAAAATCAGCAGTTTTTCTTCTAGTCAGAGAAGAGGAGGAAGTGAGGACACAAAAGGGAAAACAACATGGCAGCACCAAGGTCAGTGGGCAAAAAGGAGGGGGAGGAGGTACTCCAAGAGTTGGAGCTGACATTCCTCTGTGAGTCGTAGTGACGGCTATGGTGAAACAAACTGTCCCCCTGTAATGCATGAAGTTCATGGTGGATGCAGAGATCCACTCTGAAGAGAGCCCATGGGAAAAGTGCTCATATCAGAGTGGGTGGATGCCAGAGAAAGCTGTGATCCAGTGGGAGACCTGAATGGAGAGAGAGGATCCCGGCTTCCAGAGATAGAGAGAGAGGGCCCTTGCTTCCAAACTAGAGCAGCCTATTCTTAAAAGACTGCACACTGTAGACAGTTTTGTGAAGACTTCTTGCCCATGGGAGGGACCCCACAGCATAGCAGAGAAAAAATTCCTCTCCCTGAGCAAATAGAAGCTCTTGAGTGATGAACTGACCACAACTCCCATGCCTATCTCCCTGTGTTGTTGATGGGAAGGAGGGAGAGGCCGGGGGGAAAAAGCTGTTTTAAGGCTTATTTTGCTTCTCATTATCCTCCTCTGACTCTATCAATAATAAATTTACTTTATGCCTTTAAATTTGAACCCATTTTGCCTTTAGAGTGTTTTTCTCCCAATCCTTGTCTCAACTCATTAAACCTTTCTAAATTTTTTCTCCCCTCTCCTCTGCCCAAATATATATGCAGGAGAGGGTAAGCAAATGACTCTCGTGGGTGACTGGCATTTGGCCAGTGTCAAACCACAACACTGGGCAAAGGTAAACAAGGTCACAAGCCACAAGGCTAAGATATCAGAGATGCACAGGGCAGCACCACTAATATTGCTAGTGGTATTTTTGTGCCACTGATCCCACAAGGGAATACAGAAGGTATTTCCTAGGCTCCCCCCTTAGACAAGTGTGTTTAGTGGGCTCAGTTGGGTGCCTGGTTTCTGGATCCAGGTAGATTAGGTACAAGGTGGGCAGTGACCTTCTCATACAGGGTGGCTATGACAAGGCTAGGAAAATAATAATATTAACTCCAGGTAATAATAACATTAACTCGAGATACCCAGGGAACTTAAAAGGCAAACAGGGTGTTTCCCAATAGCTCTGCTGCATACAGCATGTTGCTATGTATTTCCTTTTGTCCCTGTGACAGCCTCTGTTCAGCTTTCACAGGGAGACCTCTGCAATAAGAGCATCAGTAAAATGAGGTATGCATATGTATGTGAGATGTGTTCTTAGAATGCTGGTCAGAAGTGTAGGGAGAGCGTGTGATTGGTTTGGGAGTTTTTGGTAAGTGAGTATATATTTAGTCACTGTACACAGTAAATAATCTCTTTTCACGGCACTATTCTAAAAAGTGCTTTTTACAAAACAGGAAAGTACTATCAGCTCCAGACAATAGAGGAAAAACAGCCTAAGTCTTCCAACAGATAGCTCTCAGAGGTCTCCAGCAGATCAGATGGAGAGCAAGGAACATGCTACAGCCTCCCAGTTGCAACTCTCTCTGCTCTTTCCAACAGACTGAATTTTGAGTGTCTAAGACAGATGGAAAAATCAAGTGCTGTAAGTTATGATTAAACAACCTTAAATAGGCAGCTATCAGATTTTTGTTTCCAAAGACTGTAATGCTGCCCAATACTTCCAACCCTCATAGCTCTTAATGTCACTAAACAGAAATGACCATATGTCAGTCAAAGCAGTGGGGCAGTGACCCCCACCAGTGCAGTCTGGTTACTGAGACACCACTGGGGCACTGCTGTGTGACTAGGCTGTACCCCAGGGCTGTGTGCTTCTAGGATCCAGATGAGGTACAAGGATATTTAAGCCATAGTTAGTGCAGCAAATGCAAATGCAAAAAACCCCAAAAAACCAAAAACCCAAAAATAATGTATTTCCGAAATAACAATTTTCCCCCTTCCACATGAATCACAGAAAATGCTAAGTTGGAAGGAATCCACAAGGATCAATTATCGAGTCCAACTCAAATGTTACTCTTGAAGATAAAATTTAAACTTCTGTAAAGAAAAACTAGTTTGCCTAATATTGGTCTTTCTCTGGAAAAAGCTGAAAAACAATGGCCTCCATTACAAAAAATAAATTTAAAAAATTATGTGTTAGAGATGCAACTGAACCAAAAGAACTGTGTCATGTGTGAACCCTTATTTTGGCTTGCAGGTCATTTTGCTTGGCTGGTGGGGAAATTAAGAATTAAGCACAAGGTCATGCCCCTGGCTGTCACTGGAGCTCCAGAATTTGACAGAGCATTTCACATGCACACTAAGTCTAGAGATCATTAAGATGGTAGCAGTGAATAACAATTCAGTCCAGAAGATAAGCAAAAACTTTCTCTTGAAAAGTCAAGTTTTCTTTGCATCTTTTGCTAAAAGACCAAACAAACAAACCAACCAAAAAAACAGATGGCTTTTCAAATGGTTCAGCTATAATTTTAATAATAATGGGGTAAGTTAGCTCATTTCAAAGTTGCTGCTCAAATTCTGATTAACTAGGTAATCAGATTACCCAAACTTAACTGGGGTCTGAGATCCAACAGGTTGTAACCTAGGGCATTGAGGTGTTCTGGATCTAGCAAGCTGTGCTGTCAGTTCTTGGGCTGTGGATGACATCACAGCTGAAGATGAGCAAAGAAAACCTGGGTCTGCAGTGGATAATGGTGGAATATCCTATGTAAGAAGACTATTTTCATAAAGCGCTTCAGTTTTTAGAGGACTTCAGTGATTAACTAATGATCCTGTGCAAAATTACTTATATTTATTTCAATCTCATCTGCTATAACTGTAGTTGTAGTGGATAACAATAATGAGACATACTATGCATTAAACAACTTGTTAGATAACATGATTCATTAGACGCAGAAGTTTGCCTAATTCCCTAAAGAGAAATTAATTCAGAACCACTGAGAAAAGATACACAAACAATATATTAATGGGAAACCTGATGTCCACAAATAAAGGTGTTATGGTCCTTGCCATAAGAAAATCTATGATGTGCTGTCTGTGTCTTCATAAAGGCAACTGGCCTCAGCAGAATAATGCAAATTCCTTTGGCAGTCCCAGTAATGCTGACACACAAAACTTGCATACCAGCAAGTGTGGAGATAAGTGATTAACATCATAAGTGATTAACTGGAATTCCTGGCTGTCTTTGCTGCACAGCCACTTGATTGAGGATTATTTGTCCTATTTATTTCCATGTAGCTGGGATCCAGATCCTTGCCTAAGTTTAAATGTCAGGAAAATATTTTAAACAGCTTGTGTCAGAGATTTCAAAAATGAGAAATTTTAAGAGTACCTAATGCTGGCTTGACTGTATTCCCACTGGATATGACTTTAGCATTAACTTTAGTGGCAACAAGACAAAGCCAAAGATGACTCTCCTTGAAAATCCCACCCACAGTTCTTTTCCCTTCCAGACTAATGCTCTTTCAAATTTATTCTGCAGACAAAACTGTGTGGAGTTTTACCCAATATTCTTGACTGGCCTCTGGACTGCAGGATGTTTTTCAATCAAGGCAAATACTTTCTGCTTTTATCTTGGACAGACAAGTTTTACATAACTTTTTAAAATGTTGGGATTAGCAGGAAGTAATTGACTGTAGACATCTTTCCCCCTACTTTTAATTAACACAGCCTTCCTAGAAGAAGCTCAGTGACACTGAAATCCCCATGGCATTTCATAGAGTCCCACCAGCTTTCCCTTCTCTCTCCAAACCAAGGAGCTCTCATAGAGTAAAACTTGTGACAGTTATTATTATTCCCAACTAATATTTTAGAAACATGAAATCTGTGGGCTGGGGAAAGGATAACCAGCTCATGTCCATCACTCCTCTCCTTCCTAAACAACTTCTCCATTTTCTCTCTGCTCCAAACCAGTAATTTTTTGTTTGGGGCTTTCTTACAGTCCCATCTCCATTGTAAATCCACTGTAAATCCAAAGAAGCACCACTTAAGTCAACAAATTGGATATGAAATAATACACATGCTCATGAACAGGAACTTGAATCAGGGAAGATCGCAGTTGCTAGCCAGCAACACAGGTGCTGTCACATGTAAGAAATGAAAGATTATGATAACCTTCCCTTGAAGTAATGTTTCAGCTATGTCCCACAGGTATGTTTACAGGAGTTAATCCAGCACACAGTGAAAGCTGTCCTCTGTAATACACACACAGAGTTTAAAACCACAAAATTAACTAGCACTTCTTAGTCCTGGATAATACAACTCACCTCCATACCCTGCTATCCATCAAGTGGAGGTGATTTTATACTCTTCCCTCAGGGAGGTCAGAAAACTAACTTCACTACAGCTTCCTTCCATGTCCTTGGATAAAAGCTGCTATACAAATGCAAAGCAGGTTATTAACAACATAAATAGGATTCCCTTCCCAAAACAAACACACCCCCACACACCCCTGCCCCACCTTAGCACAAACTGCCATAATAATACAAAATCTCAGAGCCGGGTCAAGTCACAGTGCTTCAACCCACTATCCTGTTTCTGGGATAATCACCAAACTGGGAGGGATTGTTCAGTTCCTGAGATGTCCCTTTGAAGGAATGCTTTTGGATATTTTTGGGCAGTCGTACATCCACCCCTATCTGTAAACCCATACAGAGAGCCTCTTGCACTGACTGTGTAAGAACACATACATCTCTTTTGAATGATTCTTTCCCAAGGTAACTTCCCAAGTTATGGGTAGCTGTAAAAATTCCCAAAGCAATATAACTAAAAAACATAACTAGAGTGGTTAACTGTCTACAATCCTCATTTTTTAGTTTTCTGACTGTTTCCCCCACCATACTAGTATTATCTTTCTTAGAATTAGCTTTCTTTTGAGGTATCCTGTACATGTTTGCTTGCTACAAGTACTTCCATGGCTATGTTCAGTCTGTGAAAGGAAGGTAAGAAATTACCAACCGGATGCAGGTTAACAGCTCCAGGCTGTGGTCTGAAGCTGGGCTGAGAGTCAAGGACTGGCAGTGAAAAGTGATTATAATTGAATGCAACATGTGTAAAGTGTCAGCAATGTGTCTGGAAGCCCTCAGGGAAGAGGGCTGGGTGTTTCAGCAGAAGCCTAAGTTAGGATGTGCATGTGCTGCAGGCCAGGAGAGAGAAGAGTTTTGATGCTCACCTTGTGGACACGTGCTTTGTACTGGGCATAATTTGCAACAACATTCATAGAGATCTGGAAACAGAAGCACAGCTTTGCACATCAGGACTGCTGTAGCATGGGAAGCTGCTCATACAAGGCTTGCACCATGCCTGCCTGTCTGCTATCTACATTTTCCCCCAGTTTGTCACATGAACACCTTTTCTCTAGCCACACAAGTTGCACTAAAGGAAGCAACTAATCTGGCTTTGTAAGCTGATGAAGCTTCACCAAGCAGGTAAGAGAACCGGGCTCCAGAGAAGCGTACATTAATGAGCGTCGAGTGCACAGCATCTCCTGATATGAATTCTGATTTGACAAATATTGGCAGTATGGTTTGTTCCATTTCACTGAAGGCACTGCCCTGACTTCTGTGCCCTGATCTAAGGCTCTCTTCCACCATCTATCATCAGTCACAAGAAGAAAATAGTGCAATATATGCTTGTCATAAAATTAAAAGATTTGCAATGTCTTCTAGAGGAAGATACAAAACAATCAGACTCTTCTGTAGTGAATCATCCTGCGGCAGCATGAAGACTGTCCTACAGGGCTATTTTCCATGGCTTGTGTACTGATGTTCCCATTCTCCTTCACTACAGCTCCATCAATCCTTTATGTTCCTTGGAAGAGCTGCTGCTGGGGAGAAGGGGAAAGCTTTTTTCCAGAGCAAATATGTGGAGATAGTTTCATATCTCCCAGTAAGAGATGCAATAATTCAAACAGTGCAATGAACACCAGTTAGAAGACTTGCAACTGCTAAGGAAGTTTGGGAAGCAGAAACACATAAATGAATGAACAAACAGAGCATAATGGACTTTTCTTTAATCAACAAATTAAAAAGCCCTTTGTTCAAGAAATCTTGGCCATGCTTTCCTTCAGTACTCTTAAACCAATAGATTCAGCCTCTCGAGGAAATGGTAGAAGAGTAGCTGGCTTCATTATTAGACAGAGTATTAGACAGTTTCACACTTTGGTGAAACTAATTTTAAATCAAACAGAGGATGTTAAAAGCCAGACTGGCAGCCCTGGGAAATGGTTTTGCTGCAAGGCCTTCTAGTTATAAAGACAAATCTGGTATGCATCCTCAAAGAAGGCCTAAGCTATAGACTCTTTTCATGCTCTCTTGAAACTGAGAAAATACTTCACCATTTTCATCTAGACAAGGCATGCCTACAAAGGCTACTTATATCAAGTCTTTAGGCATCTAAATCTTAGGTGAGATTCTCAGACTCTTCCTTTCTTGTCCAGAAATCCATCTCCAAGCCATAGCGATCACCGGTTGTAGCAGGCCCATGGCCTGCAAGGCTTCCCTGGAGGCCAGAAGCCTGAGCTAGGAAATGCTAAGTCATGATGACTGGACCTTAGAAGCCCCTCTCTTCCACCTTCGAACCTTTGCTTATCTCTCTGTAAGCCTGTAGGTCACTTTCCGTTGAGCCTTACTATTGGACAATTTCAAAAACTCCTGTAACGTATATAAACCCCTAATTCTGCCCAGTTCAGGAGAAGAGCTGTCACTGAGAACCTTTGCAGAAGACCCCAATAAAAACTTCCCTGTGGAACCTTATACAGCGCTTCTCCTCTCTCTCCTTGCGTCAGCTGCGGCACTTAGCAAGCTAAAGAGCTGAAATCACAAATGAGCTGATAATCACTAAAGAGCTGATATCACTTGAGCTTGCTAAGGTTGCCTGCGGTTAGCAGCTGCTTGGGAGCTCGGACAGGCTGTGCTGAGCAGGACTGTGCTATCTGGACCAAGGCAGCCCACCGGGCACACCCCGGTTGGAAGCAGCCGTATTAACCAGTAGCAGATCTCCCAGCTCAGCAGAGGGTACCTGCCCAACAGATGTGGATGTAAGAGACACGCACATCTCACCCTCAGATCCTTAAGGTTTCTTTCTCACACCTACACCTGGAGTTTCAATTAGGTGCTCAAGATTTTCTGTGGCTTTACCTACAAGACTTCATGTAACAGGATGAGGTAGCCTCATCCTGGAGCCAGCTCTTAACTTTCACAAGAAAATTCAGAAACACTAGGGGAAAGTTTTCCTTTAGAGAGGGTATTAGGAATCTCTTGTCTCTTGCAAAATCATGCATGGGAATGGTTTATTACTGAAACCCCCCAAGGGCAGTGTTCCAGCCACGGTCCTTTCTGATTCGGTAGACTTCAACTTTTGGACCAGTAGTTTCACTATAACATAACATGGACAGCTCATAACTTTCGGCATTTCCCTTTGAGGTTAACAGGTTTTTTTTTTAATTTTTTTTTATTTGAGTGTGATAATGTAGCTATGATATTTTATTAAAAATCCTTTGCTAGGATTTTTTCCTTCCTGAGGAGCTGGGAGCCTCAGGAAAGAAATGTAAACAATAACTATCTGCTGCTGTGGAATGCAACAGGAGCATCTTCCATTGTTCCATGTAGCTTGTTTTCAATTGATGACCAATCACAGCCACCTGTGCTGAGGCTGTGAGCAGTCACAAGATTTTGTTATGCATTCTATTCTATTCTTGTTCTTTGTAGCCTTCTGATCTTTCTTTTCTCTCTGTTCTTTTAGTATAGTTTTAATGTAGTATTTTAATATAATATATAAGATAATAAATCAGCCTTCTGAGAAAATGGAGTCAAGCCTTGTGTCTCCACACATGGGGTGTTCGCCGCAACATGATAATTCTGATTTCCTTGGTAACCCTGGGTGCAGCTGGGATTGTCAACAGCTTTCTGGATGAATACCCGGACTTCAGCATATGGATAAAGTCCATAAATTGCTTTGAAGGTGCTTTTTAAAAAATAAATAAATAACATGTATGTCTTGCCTGAACCCTAAAAAGATGATAAGCTACATGTGAATAAAACATCAGAGCTCTTTCCTAAATGCATGTTTTATCCTGAACTGTTTACACTTGCTCCTTTCCCTACTCTCTTGGGAAAGTTAGTAAGACAGAATGTCATGTCACATCTACATTTGCAATTAAATGTTCTCTTTCCCTGTATAGTATTGCAACCCTACAAACAAATCATATAAAACTAAACCCATTAATTTACTAAGTGATTTAGTTGCAACTGGCACTGCAAGCATCAGCCCATCTTACCCACTGTCCTTCAGTTTTGCCAATGCTTCTGTCTTCCTGCACTGCTCTTCATTTCCCCCAGCTGTGCCTTCTGTTTTGTGCAAATGTAAAAACATTTCCATGCAATATGCTGCTGCAAGATCCCCATTTTCCAAGTATATCCAATCCAACTGCTGTATAAGCATATATGGAAACACTGCTTACTTCAGAAAAATGTTTAAAGCTTCACTTGGCACTAAGTGTCTACAAAGGACTTTTGGACTTTATATTTTGGAATGTGCTTACAGTTCAACATGTGCTCAAACATTCTTGTGGAAGTGGGGCCCTCCATGGGCATATCCCAGGCCTCACAGGAAACCTCCTGAAGACAAGCCGAAAACATGACACTTGTGAAGGGGAGAGCCATCGCAGACAAAAAGAAAACACAGATGCTCGTGTGACAATTAGATGCACTGCATTGTTTCCCACCAAGGCACAGATGGCTGGGGTGTGAGAAAGACTAGACAAACATTCTTGGATTCCCAGAGAATGACCACAGCTCTGGGAATCATAAAGTCGCAGTGAAAAGTAAACTGACTGTAAAAACAGTTTTCTGCCAGAAGAAGGGAGAAGTCATGGCTTACCTCTGTGAGCTCAAAGTATGCCAATGACCAATTTAAACTATGTAGAACAACAGTGATGCGAGGCCATGCCTGTTTTGGCAGTTCCTGATAATTCAAATTATTTAGGCAATGCTGAATATACTCATGAGAGAGCCAGCAGGAAGAAACTTACCTTGTCAGTCCTCTGAAGACAAGATTTGGCCAAAAATGCTGCACATTTATAGTGGTGTTCAGTCAAATCTATATAATGAACATGCTTATTGTCTCTCCATAGTGTAGTGGGGTTGATAACCAGACCACAAGATAACTGAGAAGTGGATTAGATTCATAATAACCTTTCATATTAAAAAGGTGGACATGTATGGACACATGGAAGTGAGACTGGAATGAGATGATCTTTAAGGTTCCTTCATCCTGTGATTTTATTAAGTTAGCTCATGATAAAAAGACCTAGTGCCTGCAGGTAGCAAAGGCTGAAATGGTATTGAAAACCATAAGATGAAACATGTACAGAGATGCAAGACCTGAGTCCAACAAGGTTTGTTGTTGAGGGGAAAAGGACAGATCATGTTGGTGAACAGGCTGGAGCTGACACGGCTGCAGAAAGGGTGGCTCTCCATCACTTACCTTCAGGGAGAAAGTACATCAGGGCCAGATTTAACAACCACAGAAATCACCAGAAATGCTGCCACTAATTTTCCTTCTGTGGGCTGAAATATAAAAAATCCACCTACCAACCTGCCAGTGATGCCTTCAGCGAGTCAGTGCTGGAGGTTAGGATTTTTCCTTTTTTTTTCTTTTGTCTCAGGGAATTTTCTCTCATTTGTCACTGCTTCTCCTTAGCACGAGTGAATCTTCGCTCATAAGAGCAGCCACTGAACTGGGACCTTTTCAGCACCCAGTCTCACTGGGAAGCCACTCACCATCTGCTTGGGTGCCTCAGGAGAAAACCCGGGACCCTCACCCTGAGCCGCCCCAAAGGGAGTTTCTTCCAGCTGCTTGTGGGAGCCTGGCAGCCGCTGCTCAGCCCTGCTGTTTTCTGCTGCTGCTTTGGGCTTTTTGCTATGCTTTATCCCAGCATCCCGTGTCTGCTCCACCCCTGCGGCTCCTGGCCCAGCTTCGGAATTTTCACTACACTTTGTTGGCCACCCTGGGCGTGCTCGCCTCTGCTGCTCCGAGGTTCCTGCTGCAGTCCATTACAGACCCGGAGGGGCACTGACACCAGCTCCTTCCTGTGGGTTTGCAAAGGAAAGCCCCTTCTCTCCTCTCTCCCTCCCGCCGCCCGAGCCGCCATGGCCGTGTGGTGAGGCGGCCGAGCTCGCGCCACGGCGCCCCCTGCAGGCGCGGGGGAACCATCGCAGCCGCCCCGCCCGGCCGGGAGCCACCAGCGCCCCTGCTGGCCGTGACCGGAACTGCACGGAAGGGGAAAGCGCCCGACGGCCGAGAGAAGGCTGCGGGTGGGTTTGTGCTTCGCTCTGCTGCTGTGCTGCTGCTGTTGCTTGTTTACCTTGTTTTATATATATATATATATACAGACATACCTATTTCTCCCTCCCTGTGTATGTGTGTGTGTGTATATATATATATGTATGTATGTATGTATGTATGTATATTCTAGTAAAGAAGTGTTATTCTTTTTACCATATCTTTGCCTAAAACCTCCGTAATTTCAAAGTTAAAATAATCTGGAGGGTAGGTCATATTTTCCATTCCAAGGGAAGTTTCTGCCTTCCTTGGCAGACACCTTTCTTTCAAACCTAGACACAGAGGCAGCAAGAAACACTGCTGCCTGAACCAAAACAAAGACAAAGCTCCAAACTATGTAACAGACTCAAAATACAGACTAGAGGAAGTCCAAAGGCCATCTACTGATTCAAATAGGTCATTCTTTGCCTCTGAAATGATTCCAAGCTTACCTGTTGTAGTGCTTTGATGTGTTACCTTCTCTTCTCCTCTCCTCACCTCACCTCCCCTCCTCTCCCCATGTATGGACAGGCAATACAACAACAGATCTACATGCACATTCCTAAAGGCTTCTGACAACACAATTCTCACACTGTTGTAGTGGTAGGTGATAGGGAATTACCCTAAGCATGTGTCTTTATCCTTCTACAGTTTTCCTGTTTTCTCCAACTTCTATGTCCAGCTACGCATTTCCCTTCTTCCACCCCACCTCGTCTCTATCTTGTCTCCTCCCCTGGAAGCACCTCCCCACTCCCTATTTTTGCTCCCAGCACAGAATAAACACAAAAGGTTGGATCTGCCACCTCTAACAGACCCAATTAAGGACCATCTTCCCCGTAGCATCTGCCTGAGCACAGGCCTCTCTGCAGAGCACAGGAAGTTTTGGTAGCCCACCTTGCTGGAGGAAGGGGCACTATGGCAGACGGTGGTGAAGCACGGCCCATCCAGCAGCTCATTACAGCAGTCTGGGCTCTGCTGCACAGAGACAGCTGCTGGGGCTGCCTGTGATGCTGGGATTCACTGGCTGCTGAACCTGCTGAAGCAAGAGGGGCATCCCGGGATGGGCCATACCCAGTCTGTTACTGCTGAGGTCTAACACCTGTAACTACACCAGGTGCCTTGATGCTGCCATACAGAAAATCCAGGGCTGATTCAGATCTGCCTGCTTGCAGCTTCACTCCCCTCCATGGAAGATTGCTCACTGAGGCACAAGAGTGGGGCAAGACATGATCCATATACACCACGTATATGACTCATATAACCATCTTTTATTTGTTTGGTTAGTTTTTTGTTTTGTTTTGTTTTGTTTGTTCTTGTTTTGTTTCTTTTTCTTTAAAAGCAACACCAGGTACTTTTCTACATTTTCAGACTCTGTACAGGCCTTAAAAGGAAATAATCAATGCTTAATGTACAAAGTAAAACCAGAAAACTAGAAAAATCTGAATAAAATGGAGCAAGTTACTGTCAGGGATACAGTACAAATTAATAATTAGATGTCATCTGAAGTGCAATACCACTGCAGTAAGGATGAGTCAAGGAATGAAATAAAAATACTCTATTTTAAACAAACAGTATATATATATATATATATATTTATATATATATATTTATATGTATATATTTTACAGATAGTAGACCCAGATCTATAGAATTGTAAAAACATATTTACAAATGACTTTTTTTAAAACATTACATATACATCAGCACCATAGTAAGAAAGGAAAAAAAACCCAATCAACCCAAATCTAATAAAATCTGTTCTCTAGTACTTGATCCCAGTATGGAGTATTTGGAGGAAGCTTTACAAAGACAACAGAGACTCGTCTTGACCACCATTTATCACCAAGGCCTGTATCTCCCCAGTGCACACCAGCTTGCAATGGCTGCTGTGTGGTGGATGTGTGTTTCTAAGTTCCCCTTTCCCACCTCTGTGCTGAGAGGTGATCCCTGATCACTCTCATCCCAGGCATGGGTGCTGTGCTGTCCCCAGCACTGTCCCCTACCCAGCAGGGTGCCTGCCCTCCCACCCTGTCACAGCTCTGTCACACACGCATGTGCCCCATGCTCACGCTGACACACATGGAGCCACAGCATCCTAGTCCCTTCAGGGTGCTGCTTCTCCCAGTGTCTGCCTATCCCTTCCATTCTGACCAAGAGATGCTGACCCACAGGACGAACCAAAAACTTTGGCTGGTGCTCTTTTCACTGAATTAGGCGAACCTGGCTCCTACTGAAGCAGCAGGCATGCTAAACATGCTCATCATCCTCAGCAGGAGCTGGAATTGGCCCTTGTGCTGTATTTTAAAAAGGGGTCAGCTAAAAGAGATGAGATTAAAGCCATTTTTAAAAATGTAGCAGTCAGGACAGGTTGGATTGATGGCTCACCTTTAGCACATTAAAAATGCAGCTTGTCCTACTGCATCGCAGCATTTGGAACAGGTAATTCTCCCCACTAGGCAAGCCCAGCAAGGGAAATTGCTCAAAAGGGAGCCTCATGGGGCATTGAGATGGTTCCAGACTCATTTGCTCTCCCTCTGTAATGTGATGTGTGTCTGTGCTCCACGGAGAAAGGCAGGACATAAAACTGCCAAGTGCCAAGGCCTTCAGCCTCCATGGAATTCAGGGGCTCAGCACTTAGCATCGCTGGGCCCAGGGAGAACAGCACAAAAGGAGGTGATCAGGAGCTGGGGAATTGAGACTGGCACTGGTACCCTGCTGCAGAGCATGACTCATGGCTCTCACAGGCCAGCGCTAGGCCAGAGGGTGCTAAAGCTCTGGACTGTGGGTCATGTTAACATTTTTTATATGCACAACTATATAACCTGATAAGCAGCTCTCAGATGAAAACACTAAAGAGGTAATAAGTTCCAGAAAACAGCCTCCAACTGCAGTTTGGGAACCCTGCTGTACACACTCAGAATGGCTGGTGACTTCAGTATTGTGTGAGATCTGTCACAACTTCATCACAGGGCTGCTCAGCACTGGTCCAAACAGTGGAGATAGTGATACATCCCTATTATCTAAAACCTTATTTGGGCAGATCCCATGCTTACAATATCAATTATTTTACTCACTCATTTAATGTTCTTTACAGTACTCCTTCCCTGACTCCTATTCTTCAAATACTGCAGTGAATTTTATTCCAGCAAACCAGAGAGATTAGACAAAACATCTGTTTAAAACTGAACATATCACAGACAACCTAGGGTAATACTACCTGCCAAACCTGGGTTTTTCAAGAGGGGAGGAGAAAGTCTTCCTGTGTGCCAAACCCTCACTGTATGTTTTCTCCTGTTGTATCCTCCCCTGCCTGGCCCTTTGTGGCTTGCCTGAAAAGAAAGTGCAGCCAGCTCAGCTTGCTTTACACTGAAGGAACAAGAGGAGAAGGGAGTGAACTGAGAACACCCTGGGGAGGAAGGAGAGGGAGGGACCAGCTGAGGAGCTCTGCTAATGTCTCTTGGTACCTCTCAGCCCTTCAACGCTCCAGGCAGCAGGGCCATGACAAGTGCTCTGACTTGGGAAGCACTATTTCTAGTCCCAAGGGGATTAAGCACTTCATTAAGTTAACCCACTACTAGGCTGTCTCCAGCAGCAGTCACATAATCAATCTGCCTTCACAACACTGCCTAATTTATGTTCTTCTGCACTTTGTAATGGGGTTTATCACTCTGCAGTTAAAACGGTGACTTCCCTGTGATTGTTTAGGTTTGTCAAGTGAGTGTTGCGCATTCCCTTAGGACAGCCCATAGCCAGCCCCTTCGGCCTGGCCATGGCTCTCCCAGACCTGCTTGGCCCTGTGCTTAAGCCCATTTCTGACCAGAGCCTGTGCAATCACCCCTGAATATCTGTATCTTTGCTTCCAGCTCTTCCATCTGCTTCCCTGGAAGCTGCAATGTCTACAGTCATATAAGGTGGGACATACCGGGACCACCCCTCACCACTGTGCAATGAAGCCTTGTTTTAAGTGGGGGAAGAACAAATATTCCCAGCCAGATGCATCAGCTGGCTTTTCCAGTTTCTCCATTCTGCTACACACACACACAGAGTGGGTGCTGCTGCGCAGCAAAGATTGCTTGATGACAGTTTTGGGATGCTGATGTTTTCATCATCCCCTGAACCTTCCAAAGTTGGCCACAGATCAGCTCAGTTTGTGCAATTAAAAACAGAAGAAAACAAAATAACCCAAACCAAACTAACACAAACAATAACCAACAATCCAGGGATGGGTAGAACATCTGACTTCCTCTTTGCTTGTTCAAACATAACAAAACATAACCAAAGCTCCAGACTATACAATCCCATTCACTGGGGGTTTCCAAACAACTCATCAAGTTCTTGAATCCACTCATCCCCTGGTCCACTTTTAATAATGGAGTCCACAAGGTCTGTGCCCTCTGCTAAACTGGAGAATGACCCCCCTGCTCCTCCATTACTGTAGTTGTAAGATATGTCCTGGGTGGGATTCCTCTCATAGGCCTGACCTTGGTTGCTCTGAGCAAAGGTACCACCTGGCATTTGGGGCTGATTGAAGCCTGACATGGCAGGGACCCCTTGGCTTATTCCTGGCATCACCATTGGCCTGGCCTGGCTGGCTGCCTGTTGCCCAGGTAGTGGTTGCAGCAGCTGTCTCCCCAGCGCTGGGTTCACGGCTCTCACTGTCCCACTTGTGTCCACAACTGTCTGATTGAGCCCCTGTGGGAAGTGCTGCTTGGACAGCCGTGGCTGCCCAGATGGCATTGCATATGTGGTGCTGTTGTTGAAGGGCCCCATTTCACTACTAGTCCTTCCAGGTATGCCTTGCAAGCCTCGCTGCTGCCAGTTTTGTGTTCCTTGAGGGACAGTCCCTGTCAGGTTTTGAAGTCGTGGTGCTTGTGGCCTTGGCAAGACCTGGCCCACAGGTCCTTTCGTCTGCTGCTGATGCTGGGGAAGAGCAGAGTTTATCAGCATGTTCTGACCAAAACTGCCAACCATTCCCACTGCTTGTCCAGAGGCAGGCTGCCTTGTTCCCTGGCCCGTGCTCTGTGCCATGTTCATGCCACTTTGGTTTGGGTGCTGCAACATTTGGCTCATCCCCGTGCTCATGCTGTACATTCCTGGCTGGCTGGAAGAGGCATTGCTGTAAGGAGTCATGCCCATATCCGACTGGCCTGCTGTGGTGAGCAGCGTGCTCGAGGTCTGGGAGGGACCCATGGCCATCATGCTCGCATTCTGGGCCATCATTCGGGATGTTCTCATGCTCTGGAGTGCTACCTGGTTTCTCACAGCCACTATATCCTGGGGTGAACCTGCACCAAAAAGGGAGGAAGGTAAGAAAAAGCCCACAAACCTGTAAATCTTAATTAACACACTTTTGCATAAGAAAGAATCTGTAGGAGCATCCTCAGCAGCACTTATCTTCCTCAGCTACACCTAATTCAGCTTCTAGCAAGCAAATGGAAAAACTTCCACTGGTCTTCTTCATTAGCAGTATAGCAGCTGAACTTCAGTTTACCATTTGAAGCTCTCCTTTAAATATCTCCATTGTATTTCAAAAGTAAGCCTTGAAAATGGAAATGTCAGTCTCAGAAGGTCAATCAATTCTTTTAATAGCTCAGGAGGCATTAATGAATGGATTTTCTATAGCATTGTTGCTGATTAATTCTATGGAAAGAAGAAAAATCGGGTTTTTGTGGACATTTAAAGCAGGGAGAGTGTATTAGTGAATCAATACTATAAGCAAATCTTACTTCACCTTAGGCCAGTGATGGGAAACCAGAAAATCCTAGCCTTGTTAAATTCCACACTGTGACAGATAACTTAACCATGCTTGTGTCTTACTTTCAGGAGTAGAGGGGAGATATTGATTTCAGGGAAGCCAATATGCTTCTATATTTACTATCTTTAAATAAAGACAATTACCTGGAACTCAGATTATGCCATGGGTTCATTGTGAATTTGAGTCACTACCAAATTGAACAGTCAGATTTGAGTCACTAACTAAATAGTCAAACTCTGCAGGTTTGAGTCACTGACTAAATACAACACTTGGCAGGTGAAGCTCAGAGTGTATGAGGCACACAGTTGCTCCAGGCTGAAATGTTATTAAATACCAGGTGCAAATATGAAATCATTGCTTGAGAGTCCAGAACTGTACAACAGAATCTGAATGTTCTTAAATCAGCCCCTATTTGTTGTCCCTCAGTGGCAGACAACATCCCTGAACATCCATGGGGAGCAGAGAACACTGGTCCCAGTTATTGACACTGGCTTGGTTTCTATGAGAAATGGGTGGATAAAGGAAGCAACATTTCTATACATGTAATTCTATTAAATAATGCAGAGGATGGCTACAACTCCATTTTCTGCAGCACCACAAGCTTCTGGTGGGCGCTTTTAGCTCCAGCACACAGCTAAATGAAACATTTTGTAGCAAGAAGTGAGACCATCTGCATCTCACTGGAACAAGCCACATGTAGTAGAAACTTTTACTTTATTCATGCTATCAAACTGCTTTCTTAATGATTGGCATTGGGGTTCCCTTGATTTTTCTTAACTTAGATCAGCTCCTTTCATGATTAGAAACAGTCTTTTTATGATGACTCCAGATGTGCTTAAGATACAGATGTTGAAATCTTAATGCATCTTTAGCTGTTTTTAATTGAAAATCGTAATTGAAAAGCTCCAAAAGAGTCACTAACAGCAAGTGACTCACATACTGCTTTTGTTAACTACTGTACATGGCATAAGTGACAGGAGATCAGACAAGGATTAGTTAAAAGAGAGATGCAACAGATTTCAAGGTTTTAGGCCACCTTCTGGTCTCATTTACACATAACCTACTGCACTGGATTACATTCATGTGACTAAAAAGCAAAAAATGGTGAACTATTTAAATTAGTTCATTTATGAAAATGAATTCATTGCTCTGTCAGATTAGCCTAAACTCTTCTCTCTTTATTTTAAATAATACAAAGACAGTGTTTCAAAGATGCATGAATGCAGAGAGGTTGTATGCATGCATCTGAGTGTGTGTGTGCACACACACTTCTTGATTTTGGAAATGAATGATTGGGGGAAAAAGTAATTTCATACAGAACTTATGGTGCCAAAGATAAAAAAAAGAAAGTGATTAGAAGAAGCCACCCTGATATATGCCAGCAGAAGATGTGGCTGTCTGTTCACGTCCTGGGAACCAGAACGGCAATGTGAAATGTCCAGAACTGCCTCCCTTGTTTTCTGTTGCATCTACATGATATTATTATGAATATACAGTACAAGTGTGTGTTCATTTCATGTCTGTATAGAAATCATGGTTAGTGAAGACTTCAACTGATGCTTTTCACTTAAAAGGCTCAGAATTAACTTCTTTTCCTAAGCCAAAATGAGTGCACTTACATTTTTCAGTTACCTGGGAGCACATGAAAATAATACTTGTGCTTTTTTTGAGATCATTAAAAAACTCTATTTACATCTCAGATATTTTACTGTGTTTCCCACACCTGACATTTAACAGTCCCTTCTCCAGATAAGGATGACCTCTCTTAAATTCTCTGCTCATCGAATTAGATAAAGTGAGGGATGAAGGAGGGGCAAAACCAAGATACGGTCAGAAATGCTAGCAGGAAAAAAAACCTCATAAGATTAGAGGTCAACAAGATAAATCTATGAATGAATCCATGACATCTGGATGTCAAAGAGGCAAAATAAATGTCATTTTAAAAAAGGGGGAAAAAAGAGGGGAAAAAATAAAAGAAAAAGCAAGCAGTTTTCACTGAAGAGAGCAGAAAGGAAAATATAAATGTAACTGAACATGCAAACTTGGGTATTCATCTTTGGTAAAATCTGTGGTGTGTGCAACAGCCTGTATTCCTCTTCTAGCACAGTGCTTAACACCTAGTAGTCACAAACTGCACAAGCTTTCACACACTTGCTACCTTCAGGGCATTGACTCCAAAACAGGAAAAACAATTGGACTTTTACCTTGGAATTGATTGACCTGTTGCACTGGATATGGGCTTCGCTGTTGATGCAGATGCTGCCGAGGCAAATGTGACTGCTGCTGCATCTGCTGAAAACGAAGGACAGAAAGGAGGAGATTATTAATTAATTAATGGGCTGGTGGCAAAACTGCAGAACTTGCAGTGGTTCTTATTTGGTGAGGTGTTCTGGAGAGACAGGCAGAGTCATCTGGAGAGTCCTCCTCAGAGCACTTGGGCTACTCAGCACTCAGACTCCTTTTGGCTCAAAAAGAAACATGCACTGAGGCCAACATCATCACTACTTACTTACAGCCATTTCATCCTGACCTCTACAGCATGAGCTTCACTGTCTTCAGGCAGAAAGGAGAGGGAGTGGTGTGAACTAACTTCGCTCACCTAGGTCTAAGGGCAACTGTAGCCACACACACACTTTCTTTCCCTCAGTCCTGCCAAGGTCCAGAGGTTTGTGTTCCTGGTGCAAGACTTTGTTCCATGTCTGCACTTATAACACTCAGCTTCAAGGATTACTGCATCCTGACCCAAGCACTGCAGCCTTGGAACATTCCTGAGCCAAAACAGAAATGGATTACTAAGGCACATTTCCTCTTGTGATTCAGTGAATGATATTTTGGGAGCAGTGACTACAGAATGCTCCCTTGATCCAGACCACGTTGATCCTCTGTGGTTTTCTATGAATACTTGTGAATATTTTAAAACAGAATCAAGGGTTGATTATAAAAACAGAGCCTTCAGATGCTATGGTGTACTCAACTAAGGGCTGAAAGGGCATGTCTGGGAGCATCACCTGCAGCTCTACAAATACTGTGTCCAAAGCCAATGATGTGTAACAAAGGTACGAGAATGGAAGAGAGAAAAGAAGGAAGTACTAATCCCTGCATTCATAAGTATGTGTTGCACACTATCAAAAACAAAGAGGGACTCTTGTTAGGCATAAACTACCCCAAAGCTAGGAGCCTGAGGACTGCAGGCTGTTTTTCATCTCTGAAAAGCGTGTCAGCACACTTGACAGCCTCAGCTTGGTGACCTTTTAACACTTTTAGGCTTGCCTTCAGCCTAAGCCTACTGGCTCTAGGCTTTATGCATGCGAATTGGCCCAATCCATGGGATGCATTACTGCATCCTCACTCTCATGCACTTGTTCACGCTTTAATAAGTTCAGGTTTCTTTATCCTAAATATTTATAGGAGCATCCTTCCTATTCACTGAGAGTAAATTTTTCTGTTTCTCAGGAGTAACAAGAGAAAGGGGGGGAGGCAATATGTATTTCTGCGGTTACACGGCATGCATGTGTTCTAATACAAATTTAAGCAGATGTTCTTAAGCTGTTTTTCCTTAGCAAGAGAGGAGAAGAAAAGCTTAAAGCAATTGCTGACTTACCAGGAGCATTATCTAAGTAACATTAGGGGGCTGCAACTTTAAACTTGGATATGATCTTGTAGGGACTCAACAGTGTGACGTTCCATTGGCTTTCTATTGGGCTGCTTTAAAACTACACCTGAATTAAGCACACACCACTGTTCAGACTGTGTAGTTTAAGAACCATATTGCAAAGCCCAGGAGCTCAGGAAGCCAGGTTATAGCTCCAGTGCAGCTCTTCCACATTGCCACTGCCGGAGGTGGTTTTACTGTTCTCCTACTTCAGTCTGGTTCTCTCCCTTGTATGACCTAATTGCTCCTACTGGCACTCAATAAACCAGATTAAGGAATTGGTCTGGGTAAATAGTAACATTTTTCCTTGTTAAGTCTTCTTTTAAGCCATGTCCATTCTTTGTCCCAGATCACTGTGCAGCTGTGCACATATTTTGCCAATGCAAGACCACAATTAGATCTAGGGGAGAGGACCTGTGACTGTAACTGCAGAGTGTGCTTCTGCTGGACTAAATGCACCATTAGATGCCAGGTTAAGAGCTAACTTTTCCAGTGCCTAAAATCCAACGTGACTATCAAGCGCACCATTGGAAACACGGGTAATATTTGCCAAGTTAATGGTAGGACTGATACAGTTGCCTCTTCTTTGACAACCATTGCTGAAATACCCTGACAGGATCCACAGAGAGAGAATTCCCAAATCTGGAAGAAAGGGCTGGTACTGTGCTGTCTGTAGTGCTCATGCTCATCCCAGAATGCACTGGAGACAGATGGATACTGTACCTGCTCCGCTAAGATCTGCTGCTGCCTCTGCTCTTGGAGAAACTGCTGTTTCTGCTGCTCCATCACATGGAGCTGCACTCTCTGCTCGATCAGCATCTGCTTCATGATGGCTGCCTGGGGCTGGCTCCCAAGGAAGTGCCCCCCAGAGCTGCTGCCTGTGACTATGCTGCTGGAGCCCGCTGGGACAGAAGGCTGCATGGGCCCCATGGGCCCTGACAATCCCACCTGGTGCTCCTGTGCAAAGAAAAAGGGAATGCCTTGTTACTGGGTACTCCACAGGCAAGGGAAATTGCAGTTCACCAAGCTGAGGAGGCACAGAGTCTGTGGGTGAAGCTTGGAGCTTGGAGAAAGACTGAGCCACGGACTGCTCCCCACAGGGAACAGGTTCCCCTTTTCTCCTGAATTCAAAGCCCCTCAGGTAAAACAGGAGCATTTTATAATTAACTAATAGTGAAATAATGAAGTTGTGAGCTAAGCTTTTTCTTGCTTCAGAGTAGTGTTTTTCTAAACTTTTTCTCCCTTCTCAAGAAGACAACTATATTTTCTCTTCCTTTCCGTTTCCCTCTCTTCATTTAACATAGCAATTTAACATAGTCCCCTGGACTGAGGAGCCATGGTGTTAGATGCACACAATGAATAGTGGGAGCTGGCAGCACTAATTCTTCTCCAGAATCTCAGGATTTAACTTCATTATGTCTTTATTCAAGATTTCCATCCTGCAGCACTGGACCAGTGTGTGTGGCTGGAAGGAATCAGGGCAAGCGCCTTCCCCGCACACGCCTCTTTTCGTATTCTAAATCAAATTTGCTGCCTTTTAGTGCTGGGAAAAGCACCGACTAAAGGCCGGGAGGGAAATCCCGCCCCGCGTACCTGCGAAAGGAAGGACGGGATCGGGGTCGGGCTCCGCGGAGCCCCGCCAGCGCTGTCGCTGCCGGCAGGTGGCGCTGCTCACCAGCGGCCCTGCCCAGGCGGCGCCGAGCGGGGCCGGCCTCTTCCCGGGGCTCCGGGGAGCATTCCGGGGACTAGGCTGCGGGCTTCCAAGCCGCCACGGCCCAGCCCCAGGCTGTCCCTCGGCCAGGGCAAACGGGACTCACGACACCGCCAGCGCTCCCTAGGGGCCCGGCTCGGCACCACTCGGCCCTTGATGCCGTATTTGAAAATCAACGACTGCGTGCCTGGTCCCCATCTCGGTGTTAAGAGCCCGTGGAACCTCTTTAACCGATGGGTAGATACGAGAGGTACTTATTCAAAACCACCAACTTGATGGAAAGGACCTGCATCGCTTTAGCATCCTTTGTGCAAAATCTGCGAGGGTGAGGTTTGGATTCACCTGTCCCACTGGGTGTTTGAGTTCAGTCACTGTGTGATCTGGGTGTACAGAAAGGTGATCTTGCAGCACCCACCCCCTCACAGTCAGGGAAAGGGTTAAGTTCAATGCTGGCGTGTAGCTTGGGAAATGAGGGTCAGCCTTTCTGCATGAAGGTCAGGTTTTCAAGGACCCTCCTGTGGAAATAATAAATACAATTTGTCCACATCTCTGCTTTTCACAGATACTCCCTGAAGGGCTCTGCTGAAAGGCAGCTCTCTGATATTTAGGCTCTTTCCCCTTTTAACATCTATATTGGTTTGAAAGTTCTCTCCCTGTTCCTCTTTCCACTTCTCCCCCAGTCCCATCACCTGCTACACTGTGCACTTTACAGCCTGGTCAAGCACAGTCCCTGCAGCATCCTAAGGGCCAGGGCTGCAGCATTGGCTGGGTCTCCCCCAAGCTGGGGTCAAGGAATCACTAAGGATCCCTCAGCTGCTTCTGCACTGAACCCTTCATCCACCCCTCTTACTTTGCTCCTACTTTCTTTGCTTTGGGGGTACACACACATTTATTGGCTGTCTCCAGCAGAGCTGATGGCAAAAGCCTTTTCCTACCACCCCCTGGCTCTCCCCCGGCTTCTGATGAAGTCATCAAGCTACCAATTGCATAACTGATGCTCAGGACTATCCTGTGTTACACTGGGATAATGGCCAACTGCTTCCATTTATAGACAAAAGCAAGGCTATGCTGCCAAATAATGGAGCCTTTGCTGCAGCCACTACAAAGTGAAGAAGAAGGAGGGGAAAAACCCCAGGAGCCGAAGGGCATGATGTGACATCCCTTGAGCTTCCTCTGCGAGCTTCAGTGCACAGCTGCTTTTGGGGCTACAGCCCAAGTCCCATTTAAGGCACTGAATTGCCTAAAAAAAAAAAAAAAAAAAAAAAAAATCAAACTTCCTACAGAACTCTTGTCCTGGCTCCTAATGCACACATGGGTATAGCTGAGGGACATGCTCACTCCACGCAGAAAGCACTCCATTCTCTGATGAATTATGTTATAAAGTAATTCTGGAATTTAAAAGGAAGAACGTTTTAAAGGAGACCCACCAGCTGATGTGAGCCTGGTGAACTGTGCAGCAGCTGAAGGAAATATGAAGATTAGCACACAGGTGTCACTTCCAGTGTTGTGTGTTTAGTCATTTCAAGGTACATCATGAAAACTTCCTGTTGCTGCTAAAGCCAGGCCTTCTTCATCTAGACCACCCTCCTGCCTAGAACATTTCTTCTCCTTTTCTATTTTTTCTTGGCAAAAACTCTTCCCAACTGATGGTGAAAGGCCCTTCTGAGATCACTGGGAGCAGTCCTGGGTTGTGTGTCCTGAAAATAAGAGCACAGCCCAGGCAAAAAGTGTCTGCAAGAAAATGCTCCCTAGCACCTGGGAGCAGAGCTCTTTCCCCAGAGCTTTAGCTCTGCAGCCTGGCACTGCTGCTGTTGTCCTCCAAGGGGAGTGTGTGGAGATGGCAATGTGGCAGGGAACTGGGGATGGAGGAAACAACCCTGGACTCTATAGGACTGCCTCTTAAAAGCCATGGCAGCTCCAGACCCAGATGCAGTCTCATCACAGGAGCTGAACACCAAGTCAAGCAACTTGAGCTACGTCCAGCACTTTCACACTTACAGAGCTTAAAAACCAAACTAATGCAAGCTTCACTGACAACCCTCTTTGCTCCTGCTCTGCCTGACTGTTCCCTCATCCTCCTACTACACCCTGAGCCTTCCTGCTCCTCCTCTTCCTCATTCCCTGCTATCCCTTTCTCCTTCCTACACCCTCTGCATTTTCCTTTCTCCACCAACTGGCACTGCTGCCTCTTGCTTCACTCTCCAGACACCCTCATCAGCTCCCAGCCTGTAGCTGCATCTCACCCATGCTGGTCTCCCCAGTGGCCCACGCACACAGCTTGGCTCACCATGTAACTCCCAGGGATCTGCAGCGGCAAGGGGACTGCCCAGCTCTTTCCCCCAGGACCCTGTGCTCATGTGTGCATGGGGGTGCTTTGTGGGCAGATAGTCCCTGAAGAGAGTGAAAAGATGCCCTGGAAGGGGAAACACAGATTGTATTCTCAGGTTGTGATATCTGGGAAAATGGTACAATGTCATTTCTCATTTTTCACTCTGGCTCTTTTTAGCACCACTGAAAGCCACTGTGTGCTGCTCTCAGGCTGCAAACAGCTCTCTCCTGCTAACAGTGGCTTGAGCAGAGTCACAGGCATTCCAGTCAGGAACAGTGGTGCTGCAGCTCCACTGCAGGGTCCTCATCGAGGGACAGGTGAAGCCAAGAGCTGGTTACATAGAGGGAGAATGGTGCCAAGGCCCCTCAGCTGCGACACAAAGCAAGTTCAAACACAGGCTGGCCCTACATCAGCCTCCTGGGAGCCCTCCTGCCCCTGCAGCCTCAGCTGTCCGCTTTTAAGGTAGCCCGGGACAGAATTAAGAGCTCGAACCCTGGGAACAAAAGCAGGTTGAAGGAGCCAAAGAGCTGCATGTTCACAGAGCTGAAAAGCAGCCACTGTTTCCAAATGGTGAGCATAACACACCTGGACAGGTTTGTAGGTTTGGACAGGTGCAGGGCACTGGGTAAGATGAACTTGTGCAGGGATCTGACTGCTTACTTAATGCCTGCACGGGAGTTGTCCCCTGTGGATAATCTAATCCTTTTTTAAGCAACCAGAAGATAAATCCTGTGTCCTCTCAGTGTATTTCCAGGGCTCTGCTGGAGTGATGGAATACTCTGCAGGAGCTCAGAGTAACATGTGCAATACATACAGTTATGCACAGTAAAAAGGATAACAAAGGGGAGTGGAAACGAGATTTTCCTCTTTGTCTCAAATCTTACATGCCTCTTCCTTATCATGTGGTGATTTATTCCTTCCTCATGTCATTGAATCCCCCAACTGCAGCTAAAAGCAATCACACAATTTCCTTTCAGAACAAGCAGAACGACCACCAGCTGAAGCCCCAAGAACCAGGCAGGGACACCCAACCTGCCCATTATCGCTCTGTGCACAGACTGATATATTTGGAGGAGCCAGCTCTGCGCCTGCTGAACGCCAGGGGGCCAAAGTGGCACCTCAGGGAAAAGGGGGCTGTTCCAGACAACTACTGGCAGAAATCAACAGAGAATGGGTATTCCACGTCTCGGAGCAAAGCATTGCACAACAAACTGTGAGAAACATAGACTGGAAAGCAGGGTTGGGAATGTGTAAAACAGACAAACAAACATAATTTTCTGTGCCATCCTGTGTCATGTGATCGAATGGATAGTGAATATAAAAAGCAAATAGAAGGCAGGAGGTAGCTTATCCTGCACACTGCATCAGAAGAATGACACTCGAAAAATGTATACAATCAGACATCTACATTTTAGAGTCAGAGCAGAAAAAGTAGACAAAAAAAAAAAAAAAAAGATTTGTGGCAGAAAATGCCTACCAGCGAGTGACTTAAAGAGCTCAATCCATTTAGTTTACCACAGAAAGAATGTAGAGATGCTTTTGACCATCGTGGATAAAAATACCTTCATGAGGGAAGAAATTCCTTAAAGAGCTCTTCTATCCAACGAAGAAGGCAAAACCAGATACAACGACTGGAAGCTGAAGACAGATTCAAATCAGAAAGAAGAATCACATTTTTACCCTCTGATTCTATTGCCTATCAGAAATGTCAGATCTCCACAATCTGAAGTCTTCAAGGATGCATGCCTTTCTGGATAAACACAACACTAGTGCAATGGAATGGGTGTGATGCACAAGGTGATGATAAACAGCACTGTCTGCCCTCACCTCTGCACAGCCCTGGGCTGCCACTGGGGACACAGGCACTGCCTGCATGTCTGTGTATGTGTGTGTGGCTGTCTGTTAAGAAGGGGGTTCTCCAACCTATTACTGGGATCAAAAATATTACTCCATTTCCATACACTAGATAACAGTAAAACATCATCTCTACCCAGTGTTTTCAGAGCAGCCTGAAAGCACATTCCTATACTCCCTCAGAAATATTTCTATTGAATGCCTTGTAATGTTGTGGCTTATTGTGTCTCACATGGATCTTAATCCTCTTTTTAAATCAGACTGCCCACAGCAAAGCCACCTTTCTCAGAATGGTACCATCTGACAGACTAAGGAAATTACAAATCCATTCATTTCAGACTTCTGAGGGTGTTTTTTGCCTCAGAAAAACAGTGTATAGGATGAAGGGATGGAATATCTGGTTCACAACTCCAGCTCCAGAAGCAGGTCCAGCAGAGCAGATTGCTTCACCTATTTCCTCTGTCACCCAGCCTCAGGGAGGGGCTGCAAACCTCTCCTCTCCCCCCAGGCCCCCAGTTGCCATGGTCTTTCATACAGTATCTGAGCAAACAAAATCCCTCTGATGTTTGACACCAGACCTCTGCATGCAGCTGATTTGTTTTCCTTTCACCTCTCTTCACCTGGAACTCTCCTCCCTGTGTTTTCCATACAGTTTATTCTGCCCACAGAACAAACAGGATCTGTCAGACTTTGGTGTATTTTTGTTTTCTTTTTGGAATTTTCCAATGTCTTCAGTTTTGATGGTGAAGTAGGTAACAAAGGTCTCTAAAAGGGGCAATTGTTTTTCTAAAACTGTTTAAGAGCTAAAGGCCAGCAGAAGTTCTTGTCAAAGCCTGTGAGGAGAAAGGGCTTTGCTGGCACCTCCCCACACACCCACTTCTGCTCCAGCCCATGGGTTTCACTCCACAAACCCTGAGCATGACCAATGGAATTCAGGAAGGATGGATTCAGGAATGTAGCATTTCAACTGAATGCCACTAAACTTCAACCACCTTAATAAAACCAGGCTAATTTCCTCTTTTACAAATAATAGCTCTGGTGATCTCTCCCTTCTCTCAAGAAAGAAACCTTTGCAGGGGAAATCACTCCTACTTTCAGTTTTGTTTTCCCCCAGTTTCACCAGCATACCATAAGACCATGGTATGGAGCATAAGGGTATAATGGGTGGGTTTGTGCACTGAGAAGTATTCATTTATCTCAAATAACTATTTTCCTTGCAATTGCAATTTTAATTGGTATTATTATTTTTAGGAGGAAAAAAAAAAGTGGATCAGCCCAAATTCAAACCAAAATACCTTCTTTACATCCATACCTTAAAAAAAAAAAAAAAAAAAAAAAAAAAAAAAAGCACTGGCCTCCAGGCAAGGCTGGTGGCAGAGAAAGAGGGCAAGGATTTGAAAAAATACTGATGTGCCCAACCTTATATTTTAGGCACATTGTGAAGGCTGTAATTACTCCACTCAAAGACTGCTGCATGAAGCTTCCACAGTGTGTCTTACCACTCAGAAAGCAAGAGGGAACCTTCAGGGAGCAAAAGGCAGGAGAAGGGAGTTGAAAACCTAGCCCATGCCAAAGCTTTTCCATGCCACATCCCTGCTGCCTTCTCCCACAGCTGAGGGCTTCCAAGGATACAAATCAGCCCCTCCAGACGAGCTGTGACTTGCCATTTCAGTGCCAGCTTGGCACTGAAAGTAGATTTCCTGGGACTTTGGAAACTGGTCCTGGAGAAAAACAAAGTGAGAGCTGAGCTCATGGAAGCCACTGGACCCTGAAGCTGGTGCCTGATAGAAATTTTCCTGCTGCAGGTTTTAGCTTTAATCAATGCCTCCTTCAAGCCCATCCTGGAACAGGAGGGAGGAAAGCTAATGTGAAGCGTAAGGATAATCACAGCTAGAGAGCTCCCGGAAAGAGGGAGAGAAGAAAAATGGAAGATGAAAGCAGGCAAATGGTTAAAACAAACACACAGGGGCCAATAAAAAGGGGGAAAAGAGGGAAAATAGCACAATAAAAATAAATGATAAGAGAAAGAAAAGCTCCTAAGCACACAGAGGGAATAATATGGGCCTTGGAAAAAGCAAAAGTGTAAGAAAAAGATGCTGTAATGGAGCTCTCTAGAAGTTAACATTCTACATTATCAGGCAGCCCTTTTCCTTCGAATGGCCCAAGCCTGTACCACATTATCACCTCAGACCCCATGGACCCCACTGGTTGCTGAGATATTTTGAAGAGCCTGGCTCTAGTTCACGCCTAGCAAAAGCTGCCTGAAGTATCCTGTGGATGACTGCAGAGATTTTTTTCTTTTTACTCTAGCTGGAATTTTTTTAAACTTCCTCTTGGTTGTTTTGTTTGAGCATAAACAAAAGGTATTTTTTCACACTTAAAGGTGTTTTTCAGATAATTTTCTCTGTGCTGTGATAAATTAAATCTTTCATTTTTGGAAATTCCAACTTGGCACTTGTGTTGCTCCTCAGCAAGCAGTGTGTAATTTGCCAAGCCTGAAAGAATCCTGGCTGAGAAATAAACACAGTGGGCCATATGCTCTCCTTCCCATATGCAGAAGGCACCTTACCTCAGAAATTGGGAAGAAGCTGCAGTCACCCTCATGGTGTTGCTTCTGTCAAGGCAAAAAAAAATATCCACAGAAAAATGTATGGCAAAGGCTCTCACAAAGTAGTCCTCTTCCTGCATGGCTCCAGGGACCTCTCCTGCACCATCCCTGATTCTGCGACTGGTCTCTGGCCTGGTACGAATGGAGGGAGGGGTCAGGGAGCATGTCTGCCATGTCCCTGGTGCTTGCAGTAAAGCTGCCCTGTCTTCCTGGGTATTTCCCAGCACAGCTCCTTTCACGGGCTCTCTCCTCCCTCATTTACACTGCGCCCTCAGGAGAGGGAGAACACACACCAGCAGGGTTGGGTGAAGTGAGGACTTTGTGCCCATACAGGACGAAGAGGGAGAGTGTACCTTTGATACATAGTAATTCAGATCCCTGGTGGGCTTCAGCAGATTATGAGTGGGACTGATAAAGGCATTGGTGCTTATGAAGAATGTTTATCTGTACCTGTTCATGCATAAATTCCACGATATTCCTCAGCCAAACAGTGACTTCAAAAGTCATGGAATAATTCCCTTGCCTTGTTTGCATGTGCTTATCTGTGCAGCCCCTCTGGAGGTGGGACTTCCATCTTAAATCAAGAACCAAATATTTCCATAAGATAGCTGGCAGACCCAAGGAAAATGGCCCAGCTCCCTGGCAAAGCAACAGGATCTTTGCTGTGGTTTCACATAACTAGCTGCTGATAAACCAGTCTGGTTGGGATGGCACAACCAGGTGTAAGATTTCTTTAGTTAGTTCTTTTAACATCCTTGAATCCAGGCAACTCAGACCACCTAGTTCCAGCACTTGAAACTCTTTAATTTTTCCTCCCTCTTGGATGTTTTCTTTGCATCTCCATTAGCCACCTGGCCTTTTCTTTGACACAGTCATCTTAGTCTCACTGAAAACTGAGATAAGGCATTCTGATTTGGGCTATGCCTAGCTTGTCTTTAAGGTCTTTAACCTCAATATGTCTGCTACTGTATGGCTCCCTCTATTTATATGACTAAGGAAAACCTCACCATTGAGTTAATTTCCTTTGCAAGGCCTAACTCAGCTCAAGTTTTAGAAGAACTGACTTAATGCCTAGACTTCTAGGTCTCTAAGGCATAGCTTGCTTTGCTGACCAAGCCCTTATTAATGCTCTATGAGGCTTCCTAGATGGCCTTGATACCTCTTAAGCCTTACATTTCCTCTTTCTTTTTTTTTCCTCCCTCCACAACATGAATGCTTTTTTTGCCTCCATCTATGCTGCCATCTTCCCAATGCCTACTTATCTTTGCCAGTTTAACTAGCCCTCCCAGCCCAACCCCAGCTGCCTTTTTGCAGCCTTGGACTCACTTCTGAAGCCCTGCCTTCACTGGAGACAGGTCTTCGCACAGGATTGTGTTGATCTCTCCCATAAGAGACTTAAAGCAAGACATGATCTCCCTCTACTCCCACCTCCCATCCTGCCCAGCTCTTTGTGCCTGGCCACAGAGGAGGTGGCCTCATCAGTGGTCCCCAACCCTTATTCTTGTCCTAGCAACCTCACTGTGTCCTCTTTTCTCATCTCTCTTGCCCCATCTGCCTTCTCCTTTTGTATCTACCTCTCCTCTTGCTCTTTCCCATTGCAGCACAAACATGCTTTATCTTCATGCGTAAAAAAAAAAAAAAAAAAAAAAAAATCCAAACAACTTTTGACTCCTAGTGACTCTCTAGCTCTCAATCTCCTCTTACTGTCAGCTTTAAGCTTATTGAGTCTGCTGCTGCTGATTTATATGATTTAGACTGAATTTAGGCTCCATCTCCAACAGATTATTTCTCAAATGGGCTTTCACATCTCTCCTGTCACAGAAGCAGAATCAGAGAGTTTCTAATTTTCTTTGTCTGGCTGCAGCACTGCACTACGCCAGGCTCTCTGTCATAGCCTGTCAGTTCCTCCTGGAAATCTGGTCCTCCTTTCCCAGTGCTCCTACTTGACTCCAACACCTTCCTTTTCTTGCTCAGGGTTACTCAGACTAGTTCATCACTGCTCACCCTCCCACCTGCTGCTGTTCTTTGCCTTGTGTCCTCCTTCCTTGTCTCCTTTCCTTCTCCCTCATGTCTCAGAGTGAGTTCTCCCTCTGTATATTCAGGAACCTTCTCTGCACCAGTGACTCACCGACCTGCCTCTCTGTCCCTGGCCACTTCCTGTCTGTTCCGACTAAATTCATGCCCTGCCTCTGGGATTATCTTGTGGATATCTGTCAGCTCAAGCTCAAAGTAGGCTCTCATCTTACTCCCTAGGCCTCCTGTCCTTCCTGTTCCTTCAGTCCCCACGGCCTGGCTGTCACTCAGTCCATGGCCTGGTTGTTATCTGTGCCCCATGCTCTGTGCAGTCCCACAGCCAGGCTCCTGCTGCCTCACACCTTGACACTTGCAATCTTACCCTGCTTGTAGACTGCACAAGTTCTGCTGTCCTGCTCATTTTTTTTGCCTGTCATCCTGCCTGTGCTATCTCTCTCCTTGTGGCCCTCTCTTCGATTCCCTTTACTCTGGATTTCCACGCCCTCCCTTGCTCTCAAATTCAGCTGCAGCATATGCCACCTCACACATCACCTCTCTTTCACTGCTGAGACTTTCTGTCACCCCATGACAACCCACTCTTTTCCACATGTTACATTTTAGCTATAAGTGCCTTCATGCTTTCCTCTCTGCTGGATCTCATCCTTGGGAGGAGGGTCTCCTAATCACACAAATCTGATCCTGAACCGTGCCCCAGTATAGTTATATTTGTAGAAGTTTCTGTTTCCATGATGTTCAGAAGTCTTCTGTTTCCTTGTACTCCCTGGTGTGTTTGTCTCCCTGCATTATCTCTTATCTGCTCTTAGGTTAGAAGTATTTGTGAGGAAGGAAACATATTTACATCCTGCATCTGCAGAGAGCTCTGAACAATGAGACTCCTAAACTGGACTACGGCTCAGAGGTGCAATAAATAGTATAACAAATCCAACTTCAATCTGCATACAGGTAAATACACTATTTTATATTCTGTAGGTGTGAAAGCACCATTATTTCACTGTGCCCTTGCTTCATTACTTCTCTCTTAAATAACAGAATGTAAGGATGAGCTATCATGTGCTGAAAAAGCCAGGAAATGTTAAGTTACAGTTCCCATGGCAATCGCAACTCAGCCCCCTCCAGTGCTGTACAAAGGTTATCACCATGTACAATAACAGGGGATGCTGAACACATGCAAAGTGACCAAATTACTGTTGTGGCAGATAACCAGGTCTTTGAACTTCTGTGCAGGTAACATCTTAGGCATTTACTGGGCTTTTAGCGTTTAAGTCTGGAAATGTAAAGTCCAATACACTACAAATAAAAGTCAGAATTATGTTGTGTAGCAAGTAGCTGGTGCTGGCTTGGAGTCCTCCTTGAAAAGACACAGCCAATGGCAATAAGAAATATTTTCATTACTTTATGAGGTCTGGTAGCTGTCAACTGAGAGAGGGATCTGCCGATCAGAGAAATCTGGGGAGACATCAGTGTGTCAGAACAAGTGAAAAGACTTGACACAGAAGGCACTTTTTTGTTGAGCAATTTGCATTAGCACTTCTGGACAAATTCTACATTTCACATGCAATTCACAGACCAACAGCAGCATTGCTAATTGGTGCAGTTGCCAGTCAACTCTGGTGCCTTGTTTGAGCTATCACTAACAGGAATGAAGACTACAGTCTTTCTTTAGAAAAAATGCAGCAATTATTTTCCAGACTTTGAGTTGTGTTCCCCCTGCCCCCACTTTCATCCTTGTAATTTCATTATCTCAGTAACTTAAAAAGGATGTGGAATAGAAAAATGCAAATTTTAAAAAAGTCCTGCTGGAATTATTAATTAAAAACATCTCTATTTGCAAAGAATGATGCCCTTCATTAATACAACCATGCCATCACTGCCATGTGAATTTGACCATGTCTCAGGGTCCCAGTGCAAAGTTGTTTGTGTGTCTGAAAAAAAAACCCAGTAAGTGGCAGAGCACTGGTGACTCAAATCCCAGTCACCAAACCAAGGCCAGGCTCTGCAAAAATCTAAAATGCTGATGGAATGACAGAATCTTTCTGCTCCCTCTTAGGTGATATTAGAAGTTATTTAACTGAAAACAGGGCAGATCTCCCATCCATCATTCATTATCCTTTGTGAACCTGAATCTCTTGAGAAAAGGAAAAAGCATCCATAATGCAGCTATTACCACTGCTCAGAATGCTCAGGCAGCTGCGGCTCAGCTGAAGGAAGGTTTGGCTGACTCATTTTTGTAAGTTAGATGGCTATTTTTAGGGAACATTTCCTTTAGGTCCCTACAGTGCAAAATCCAAAGGAGCTAATGGCATTGTCAGGTGCCTAGGTTGTCAGTGATCTCCTCTAGCTGAGCATTCACGTTTTCTTACTACATTTTTTCCATAATATATAGTGAAAAAGGGAGCAACCTACCATTAAAGATCTTCCAAAGCAGCTTTGATACCTTTTCTATTCAAATGCTCAATGAAAGACCAATGTGCAATAGCAAAAAATGGAACAGCAGGAGAAAATCTATACAGATGTACCTAGAGCTAAATAAATCTAATTCTGAAGAACATGTTGCTAATGGCATATTTTGGTTGCTTCTCTATGGATGAATAAGTGTCTGTAATGCACTTGAATTCTGACTCTGATCTATCTGCAGCTGCAAAAATCCCATCCCCTTTCTTGCTTCCCTTGAGATCTTGGCCCCACCCTAAGGGTCCAGCCTCACTGTTGTAGAAGTCACTAGCAAAAGCCACATCTCCCAGCTGTGCTCTCCTCAGAAGGAATAAGAAAAGCTACAGTAAAGCCAGGAACTCCCAATCCTGATCATGAGAGGTCTGTCTCCTGGACACTGATGCGGCTTTATTTTCTGCAGTGAGGCACAAAACAGGTAGTTGGACAAACTCCTGTAGTACAACTTTCTGGTGTAAGTACCTCTACTTGGGCTTCCTTCTGTACACCCTGGATTACTGGCACAGCAGTCACTTTTCCATGTGACTAAATCCTGATTTGGAGGCCCAATTATTTTGAGTCTGACTGCACAGTCTTCTTGGTAATTAGTGCTATGCACACCCCCTGCTCCCCAGGCTGAATCAGTTGGTATTTGGGAAAACAGGGGCTGGCTGGGAGCGCTGTGTGAGCCCTGTCCCAAACATGGGTCCCTCTCTGAGCACCCCACCAGTATTCACCTGGTGAACCATGGAAAAATGGACACTCTGAAAACCCCAGTGATACAGGTTGCCTTCTTCCTTCCAGCTACTTCATCCTTTGTCAGTTAATAAAGTTTGTTTCCTTTATTCCTAAGTTGGAGCCTGTTTTGCTCTATTCCTGATCATATCTCACAGAAGTCACTAAAAAAAGTATAATTTCATGAGAGCACTAGCATTATGCCAGCCTCAAACCATAACAGTCTGTATTCAAAAGACTTTGCCCAGAGAGCTGATACCTCAAAACTTTCACAAAGCAAAGCCAACAGTGGCTTTGTGAAACCATGGGCTGTACTTCCCAATGATTTAGCAGGGCTACAATTTACCAACACATGGTGTGGCTATCAGCTGTGAGTCTACCAAAACTGCAGAAGATAGCTTTGGACCTCTTAATACCTTATTTCTGATATGTGGAGGGACTGGGGAGTTTGCAGCTTCCCGCCTGCTTAAATATAATTCACTGCAAAATATCAAACGGATGCATTCAGCCCTTTGTAGACATATCATTACCTTATACGTTGATGTAACACACATCTGTAGCATACTGGCAGTACACCTAGTTGATGTGTGGGAGACTCCTGTGTTCAAAGTCTCCAGTGTTTCTTTTGTTCTCTAATGAATCCTTCTTTTGTTTAGCTCCACCTCCCCTTAGGTTGTAGCTGTAACTCTGTCATTAGCATCTGAAAATTTTTTTTCTTCCAAAACTACCTACAACGCTGCAATAGACTAGTAGGAAACACCTAAATGAATCACAATTCTTACTTCAGACAGGTTTAACAGGCCTGGGTCACTTTTCAGCAGCACTGTTGCTTCATTAGCAAACTTGTTAACCAAATATTCCCCCTAACACCATGTGAGGTGAGATTCCTGTGCTATATTCTAGCTGGTAAGCTGAGTTCACAATGTTTCAAATAAAATATGCAGTCATCACTACTAGGAGTGTCACAATTTTTGTGAGTCTCTGAAGACTCTCATCTGCTTCTTAGTGTCCAAAAATCAAAGCACTCAGACATCTCCATGGTAGCCCCGTGAAAATGTTTACCTGTATCCTTTGGGTGCATTTTGTTGAATTTTCACTGGATTTCTACCTTCTTACCCCACACCTGATTTTCTAGATATTATGTATGAAAATACATGTAAAACTGAGATATCTCTGGCACACAGACTGGCAGCTGTGGTGTCCATCAGAATCACTATCCATCCTGGTGCTGGCATCTTTCTGGGCTTCAGCAAAAGCTACCAACAAGTTCTGGGAAATAAGTAGCTGAAGATGCTGCTATGGATTTGCTACCACAGATGGGCACAAAGACAGAAAGTCTTTACCCATTTGGCTGTGAATGAAATGCAGTGGGGGTTTTGCTTTTAGAAAAATGCCAAGTTTATATCCACTGAGTTACTGTGCTGACTCAGTTGGCTGACTCCAGGTCTTTCCAAAGTTGCCAGGCGTCTTTTCCAAGACATCCTAGGAACTGCCAGAGATGGCCATTGCTAAGGATGTGAACTGGGGCATTTCCTCTGTGAGAAATCCAGCTGTCAGGCAGGAAGGCCACACCACTGGCAGAAGTGTTTCTGGGACTCTCCAGTGCTGTGCTGCTTTTACGTATCATGGACATCTCTGGCAGCTCAACTGCAGTGCTCGCACTTCCTTGTCCTGAAGCCAGAATACCTGTGCATTCTTGTAAGGCAGTTCAGCTGCACAGAAAGGATTGGGATTCTTAGCCTGATGACACATCTAACTTTGCCAGACATCTCCAAATTGTAACAGAATCATCGGACTTCAGTATTCAGTTTGTCACTGCAAAAACATCAGCTCTTTAACAAGCACAACACATCAGCAATGTGCATTGTTGCCCTATACTCATCAACCAGAAGTATTATTTTTATTTAACTGTAAGTGGCATGTTTTCTTTGCTGGCTTCCTTCCAAATTATTCTGTTACTCTGAGCTGAGCTAGTAGTGCGTGTTTTCACTGCTTACAATGAAACATTTCTTTCTTAAGAGATATAAACACATCATTGCCTGAAAAAGGCATGGTGACAATGCTTAGGGAAAAAAAACCCCGAGCATAAGTAAACCTCATTCTTCCTCTCCCTGACATTTCAGAAACAATCCTGCAGCAAACTCCAGCTGCTTTGGCTAGCCACTAAAATCAGCAAAGATGCAAGTCAAGGCAGAGCCACAAGCCTTCAAAAGCTGGGGGAAGTGGTATAGAAAGCTCGTGGAGTGGCCCTGTCTTCCTGCTGTTCGTCCTCACAGCACACTGTGAACCTCTGTCTTTAGCTCTCCATGGTGACTGTAAGTGCAGTGACAGCCATAGCTGTCACCTGGAAGCACGCTTCCTTTGGAAAACCAAACAGCTCCATACTCACACAGATCAAAAGCCAAATGCATATGCAGAGGAGGAAAGCTGCTGTATCTTCAGTAGGTGCTGGTCATGGACACAGCTGTTTGAAGGAGAAAATGACTGAAGATTTATAATGGCAAAATCAAGGTGCACAATCTGAAGGACTAATTAGCTTTATTTCATTCCCTCAAAATATTTCCTTTTGATCTAAACTGTGGGGCAGCAATTTGGCAGTTCGGTGATTGTATGTGAAACAAACTAATGTTGTCTGTCTCATTTCCAGATTTTTACTGTTATTATCCCTCACTAAACTTGGACTGTTTCAAAATATATTTTCTCAACTTTCTTAAGGGCTGTGGTCTTATACAAGTGAAAACCTACAACATTGTTTTGCAGCCAAAGTCTGCCTGGAGGGTGAAAACCTTTCTCTGCAATGGTCACATGGCATTTTCTAGAGGTGTACAAACAAGGTAAACAAAGACAGGTCCAAAGATTGGTTAAATACCAAAACAAACTTAATTGCGTAATTAATTGAACTAGGCCTCGCCTCCTCCAGAATCACTCAACCCGTTCAGCACTGGAAAAGGCTGGTGTTGACACCACCCCTGTTTTTCTGGCTGCATATCAGCTCAGGAAAGTATATTTAGCTCCAGTGTGCTTGCAGGATTGCATCTCGCAGCTCCACAGGAATTCTCTGGAGTCAGAGCTAAAGATATCACTGCACACTTGGAAATTCATGGCCAGCTATAAAAGTGAGGCTTCAGTGGTGGTCAGAGTGCTCTACAGCCTCCTTTCAAATTAGCAAGGAGGCTGAATAAAACACTTCACTGTGCTAGGTTCATGGCAGGCAGGGTGCACCCATGGAACCCAAAATAGCAACAGATATCTCTTGCTAAGATAAGTCTGAATTGATACATCCTGTTCCCAATCCCATGCTCATGAGTAGATGGGAGGGGGAGAAGTCTGAGGAGAGAGAACTAGAGATTAGTGCTGAACAAGCACACAGAGATCTCTACCTCCTCCTCTGAAGCTTTCAGAAATTTTAAGAGTTGTCAGATCCATTTTAAGAGTGAGAAATCATAAAAGAGAACACATACATCTAACGTAGGCTTTCTTTTCTGTAAAGAATATCTACACATGGGTTGTGGTACCAATTCCAGGGCAAGTGAACAGACAGAGAATCCGGTCAAATCCTTGTCCCTGATGTTTTTAAATGGCATTTTGCCCAATACTGTCATGGCTCCTGAGCAACCACTCCAGCACTGTGCAAGCACAGGGCACCTTGGCCACAACCTCACCTATTGCCTCGGTCTTGGAGAAGGATCAGGCCCCTTCACTTCACCACAGTTAAGGCATGAATATGACACAGAATCTTTCTCTACTGAGATAATGAAAAAGCAGGATATAAAAAGAGCTCCTGTTTTCTGTTAATAAGTGCTTTCTTACTCTATCTTATAATTTTTTCTCAAGTGATGGCTAGCTGACTGTTTGCATTTCATCTCATCTTTGCGAATTCTCTGTACTGTCCAAATAATTCCAGTCAGCCAGAGCACACCTCTCTTTGCTCAGGGACAGGACAACTCTGTGTGCTTATGAAGTGAGATCAAAAAGGAGTAAATGTAAACAAGTTGTCCTTCTTTGAAGAGCTCCTTGGGATCCAGAGCATTCTGTCAATAGCAATGTAAGGAAGTACTGTGTCCTTAGGGTCCTGCATTCTGTTGATACTGGGAAAAAAAGGAACTTATTTCAGAATCTTATTTAGATCAACCCGTTTTCTTTCAGACAAAAAGCCTGGAGTGCCACCTTGCCTACAGCTAACTGATCTCCAAGAACAGGTAAACTTCTTTGCTTCCAGACAGGTCATTAGCTGGTGGAAAGGGGGCAGGTGGGTGTATGAAGCTTTAGGAAGTGTGCAGAATATATTTTTATTAACTCTACACAGGAGAAGATGTTGTAGACTGGTTTTTGGCAGCCTGATATATTAACAATGCAGATTTTGGACAAATCCCTACTGTGCTTGATGCCTTAGCATCTCCACCCCTACAGAACAGTGACAATTCCTGTGATTCCAAGAAACTGCCCCAGCCCCAGCAAGGCAACGGGATCCAGGGAGCTACAGTGCCAGCATGCTTTAGTTACATTCTCAGATAAAACATTTTCTCCAAATGAAAGCCCAGAATTGTATTTCTTGTCTGCATGCACCTAAACAAATCAACTGACAAAAAAGCCTTCCTCAAGATTCAAGAAAGAAAATAATTTCTCTATCCTATATGATTTCCACTTCCTTTAAGCAATGTCACTAAAAACATAGGTTAAGGAGCAGGCAGGAGAAGGACAACAGGATTCTTGGCTAAAACTGAGGGATTTTCTGTGGCCCAGGCAGTGCCAGCTTCTGTGGATTCTGAGACAAGCATCTCCTTATATCTGCCAGGGTGAGATGGAGCAGCAGAGCCCCATGGTTGTAGGGAGCTGACAGCTGTGTGTTCCCCCTTCAGCAAACTGCTTCCCCTTTGTCAGGTGTCACTTGAGTGCTGCACACTACCAGGCACACACCCAGCACCTCCTTACGGGCACCTCTGCCATGCCACAGCAAGGCTTAGTCACTGTCTGAAGATTTGAGGGAGGATGTGGAGATGAGGGCCAAGGCTGGCCATGGTTGCTGCTCTGGGCTGCTTTTGGCAGCACTGATGGCTGTCGTGGTGTCTCGGGCTGTGCTACACCACCAGCACTCACTCACTGCTGTGTCCACTGCAAGCAAAGTTTAGTGAACAGGAGACACACACCCCTCCCCACCCCCCCACCCCCAACTCCAGCGATTACCCATTAGTGGTAGAACTGAGGAAGGTATGGAGCCCTTCTGCACCAAGGCTCTGGTCCAGCTGCCAGAGCATGTTCCAGGGTACAAGGCTGCTCATCAGCCTGCTCTCCTGAGGTGGCTGTTCAGCATGGTGACAGCTCTGCAGAGCAATGCACCATGCTCACAAAAAGTTGCCATGCCAAGTCATGATCTGAGTGGCAGACAACGGGAGTCAAGCCACAGTCCCCTGAGTATGTGCCACATGCTTAGACTGCAAAACCACTGCTTCCATTAAACTATCTACACCTTCTATTATGCAATTTGCTTTGAGCTAGAAAGGCTGTCCTTGCACAATCCCAGCATTTCAGACCTGTATTGCCAGTAGTGCTCTCTAAGGGCAGTGTTTAGAGAAGTGTCACATACAAACAACGGAATCACAGAAGGCAGTGATGGAGAAGATCAGCGAGCTCATCTCTCAGCTTGTGTGAGGACTTTTTAGTCCAACACACTGAAATTACTGTAACAAGAGAATCTTGCAGCACATCAATGGTCCTTAACAAATAAAAAGCCTGGGAGGTGATCAAGAAGTTTGTGATATATGCCCATTAGCAGACATGTCCTTCTAGAGACGGCCTGGAGAGTGCTCTTGTTAAAAGCCAATTGGATGAGTGACATTTAAAAAAAAAAAGGGATACATATGTCACTTTTCTACAGCTTCCCCCTGGATCAGTTCAGACAATTATGGCATAACTACCAGGGTTAAGTTGAAGCCTTCCACTGAGTCAGAGTATAAGATAGAGAGGGACACTGTCAACTTCTTTGAGTATTGAAATCTCATTTGCAGGAAGGGAAGGCATCCTCTGCCAGCTCTTCCTTTCACATCTGAAAGAACAAAGTCATAAGGAAAAATGTGGTGGGTGTTTTTTCCCAAGTAACCTTTATCTGTGGTCTTTCATTCACATGGCTGCTGGGAGAGGAGCCTCCTTAGAGGCTTTCTGGAGTAAAACTGCCTTGCCATTTCAGAAAAGGGGGATGTTGTCTTCCCTACAAGCCTCCTTCTGATGAACTTCATCAGAAGCTTTCCAAGCTAGTTTCTGTCAGAGCCACCAACATGCCACAAGCTTGCTGGGTCCCAGCCCAAGGAGGGGGTGATATGCCAGCGGTACAGGCTGCACTGGCACTGAAACCACATCCCTGCATGTGCAGCAAGGTGTTACTTGACCAACCTCTCTGGATGCACGCCCTGAAGCTGCCACTTGGCACTGGGAGCTTAACTTTAACTAGAGGTGCCTACTCAGACATCAGATGCCTCTGAGTTTCACTCAGCTACAAAGTGCTGCTTAGGCTTGGCAAATATGTCCCAGTGGGAAGGTAAGAGGATAGGTAAGAAAGTGATGTGCAAGCTTCCACAGTCTGGGAGTGAAATGCCCTACTCAGTACTGAAGGGAATAAGAAAGTGGTCAGGTTTCTAATGACATGTGCCATACAATCAACATCAAGCTGTAAATACCACTGGAAGATGTGTCTCCCTGGCAATCACCGCTTCTGCAAGAAACTCACAGAAGGACAGGATGCCCCTGGTTTCTGGAGTGCTGCAAATCTCAGTGCTGGAGCTCTCTCATGTTTCAAAATCAGGAGCTCATCTTGCCTTTCTCTGCCAGAGAGTTAAGGACAGAAAGTATACCTGCAGCTGGTTCTGCTCCAGATGTGAAACTTTGCATCCATGGAGTACAGAAACTTGCTTAAAAAAATACAAGAGCTGTAGTAAGACATTCCATCATCTGACTTCAGAAATCCATGTCTTGGGACAAAAACCAACAGATAAAATCCCACAGTGTAACAACATTACCACGTGACTTATACATGGCCAGATTACAAAAAGAATAAACAGAAGAGACACCATTTTCCCTGAAGTAGCCTGGGAAGGCAGAAACTTAAAGCAAAATCATTTAGAAATTGATTAAATTTATTTCTAGAGTTGCCAGTGTAACAAAATGTTATGATGGCATTTAGTTATGTTTAGAATTGGAAAATGGGTTTTGCTTCTTGCTTAATACCCATTTCTTAATACTTTTCCCCCCAAAGTTTAAGTGGCTATCTGGAGCACTACAAACAAAGAAATACAAGATCCAGCAGCCCTTTGTTTGCCCAGAAACCACTATGAGATTCTGAACGTATTATACGGTGGGGATAATATTTTCAGTGTGTTGTGACACATGTGCAGAGTGTTACTGCTTCTTCTACACATCTCATTGCTTTCAGAGCAAAATTTGATCTTGGATGCTTGCAGAGAGACCATGCCAAAGTCAATGGATGTACTTGCATGCTTTCAAATACCAGGTTTTGTCATCCTGGAGCAAAAGTTCTTGTTGTTTGGTTTTCAGCAAAGACCTCTTTCCAAAGACAGAGGGAACAACCCTTCTGCAAAACAACAAATTATGAGTGCTTCCTCAACCACACACATGGTCTGTGGAAACTTAAGAAGATTCATTTGGGAAAGCAGAGATGGTCTGCAACAAGGTCTGGAAGGAAGCATTTATTTGTTTTTCTTATTTTTCTCATTGTTAAATGATCTCCCACTCCTCCAGGTCATGGTACACATTGCATAGCTTTAGCTTTAATTGCTGTCCACATACATCTCTTCTCGTGAGATTCATGTGATTACCTCACTTCATGAAGCATATGTCAGATTTCACATCATAGGAGATACGGCAGGAAGCAGTAACCGAAGAAATAACACTTGCAAGGAATTTTACACTTTTGATGCAAAGAAAGAGAAGGGACAGCTGGCTGAGGGAAGGGGAAAGAACAAACTTTTACCTTCTGGGGCAGCAAAGCCACAGTAACTTCTGTTCAGATCTCCTACATGATGGGGTTTTTTTATGCTGACTGCTCTCCATCCTTTCTCAACAGCTCCCTTATCTATTGGATTCCCAGAGGACAAGAGCTACATAACCACCACTGGACATTCAGAGGAAGATCAGGCCTTTCTACAGATCACTGCTTCAACAGAGCCAAACTGATCACTTCTCAAGGACTGCAGCCACCATTTAATTGGACTGCTACCACCACCCTGACCAACAGGGTGTCAGGTGACTCTGTCAGGTTAAGCCAGTGAGGGTTTTTTTGCATTTATTTTCATTTTCCTATTAAATTGTAGTTCTGACTTGGAGTCTCCCACTGGTTTGCTTTCAATTAGGTACGATTAGGAAGGCTGACAAGAGCAGCTTTACTGGCGAGTTGTATTTTTTCTATCATGACAGTAGTTTGGAATCAAGTTACCCTTTGAAGCTGACAAATGCAGACAATGGAAATACATGTTCTGCTGCCCCTTGCTCTCTCACAAGTGCTTTTCTCTATAGACACACAGCCACATTTAAAAATTAGGCAAGAAAAATTGTCCTAGATTTGAATTTTATAATCATCAAGCTAGGGGACTTGTGCAAGGGCATTGTGTTTATCAGAACTAGATTCATGACAGGAAAGTGCTGTAGCTAATTGGTTTCTTTAAAAACAAAGAAAAGAAAACAAAAGAAAAAAAGTAACATGCCTGTGCAGCAGAAATTAGAGAGGAAGTCCTTCAGAGCAGGAAGCAAGAGACCTGGCAGTTTTCTCTGTCTGTGTAGCTCAGTGTGAGTAACATGACCAAATGTCAACACACGCTCCCTAAACCCTCAACCAGTCTAATCTAGCGGGGACGCTCCTCGGCAGTGAGGAGTTTGTTAAATCAAGGATCCAAGCATCAGTGTGATGGATGCGCTGCTCCAAGCGATGTGGAGCAAGGCCACGCTGGGTGAGCTGACAAACAGCCACCCAGGGCTGATGAGACCTGCCTGCTCGTCTCTGGCATGGCCACAGTGCTGTATCCAGGGCTCACAGCACAGAAATGTGCTGCGGAGCCCAAGCCTGCACTGCATCCCTTCTCCTGCCTGAAATGAAGGGCTGTAAGAACCACTTTGCCTCCTCATTTGCAGTCAGGCTCTGCTTTCTCCTGCTGAACACCTACATCCCTGCCTCCCAGCTCTCCATGATGGGACAAGCAAAATTGACAAGTTGCTCTGCAAACAGCACAGAGCGGGGCAGCTCTCAGCTGCCACTTGCTGCAACTGCCAGGGAGTGTTTGTTGGTGTGGCTGGTGGCAGACCTCTGCATAACTGGGAGTGAATGTGCCTTTCATGCCTTTGTGTACAACTGAAGCACGGGACAATAAGAATGGAAACATTTTTCCTGTTCTTGACATCCAACTGCCTCCTGGAGGATACAGTCTCCACCAGACAGATGGCTAATTTCTTTACCCTAACCTCCTCCTCCAGCACTCCAGTGTTAGTATGATGTTCTGCCCTGGAGTGAAGCCCTAATTACTGTCAAACATTCAGAGACGAAAGTGGTTGTCTGTATATCATTCACGCAAGTGTTGCTACCAGGGTGTGAATTAAATAGCAGAAGCCACTTGTCAATTGACTCCAACCTGAGCCATTTTGCTCAAAACCTGGTTTGCGTTTTAAAGCATCAAGGTTGACGATTTTTATTTCAGTGCAGGCAGGGACTGTGTGCACCAGAAGATGCCGCATCATTCACTGAAGGACCCTCAGCTGCTCTGCCTTCATTAGGCTTACAAAGGACATGGGGTGCTCCTTTCCCTGATCATTCAGAAATACTCCCATGGCAGAAAAACATTCATTTTCCTTTGTCCTCACCAGCTAAACCCAAGGGGCTGTTCAGCATGAAATGCACACTGAGCACAAAGCCAAGACAGAGTTTCTCATTTGTCTCGCTCACATATAAGACATATTTTTGGGACCAACAAAGTTCTTGTTTCCCGAAGATGCGGCTACCATTGACCAGACAGGTAATACTAATGGCCAGACAGTGACAGTCAGCTATTGGCAGGCTGATTAGATGCACATTTATTGTCTAATTATGTTGTGTGACAGCACAGGCTGCTGAACACCATTTTAACATGCAGAGTAACACCTCAGGAGGCTCTCCATTATGCATTCAGTGGGCTATTTTCAGACTAAACAGCATGTCAGTGGCTGTGTTTATCCTTTTCCACCTGGGCAGAGGAAACAGTTCAATGTTCCTCCAGGGAATTAATACATATTACAACCCACACATTCATTTTTCTCAACAGACAGAAATGGCCAGACATATTACATGTTTCCAGAAAATACTGAGGTCCTGACACAGAGGGATTGCTGGGGGGAAAAATGAGTTTGAGCAGAGATCCTAAATTTAAAGGAAGCCAAATTCCCTGGGATCAGCAAGAAACCCTGCCTGCTTTCCCTCCATGCTGAGGTACACATGCACAAGTGGAACATCGACATGCAGAGCCTCTTGTGCAACAGCTTCTGACAGCACTGCGAGAGGGGAATGATTTTCCTGGGTCTGAAAGTGGTGGTGAGCCAAACTACATCAGTGTCTGCCCTGGAATGCTGCTGGGCTGAGAAGGCAGCATCTGCTATGGGGCTCATGGGGACCTTCCCCCTCTCCCTGTCTCTTTCCCACCATGATTTACTTCTACTTGCTCATACCCTCATCTCATACCCTTTAACAAATTCTACCGGTGGCTTCCTGGGAATGGATTAATTCCCATGCCTGTAATTCCACAGCAGAGACTGAAAAATTAACAAATCAGTATTCTTCCTCTTCTTTTTCTTCTCTTAACCCACACAGCTTTGATAAAAAATGGTACCTGTAAAAAGCTGCTCTCCCCAAACCTTGGATAACACCTGGTACTTTTCCTAGACAGAGCAAGGCCAACAAAGAGCAATAAAAATGTTACAGGATGCCCATGTGTTTTTGCCTTATAGAGGGGACAGGATGGACAAGGCCTGTTAGAAACAGTGAGGGTGGGTGACATCACTGCCTACGATGGCAGGGAAAAGGGGCTAGGGAAGGCTGATGGGCAGTTGAAGCCTTACGGCAAGAGAGTGGTCCCGAGGGCAGGTCTTCTTGAAGAACTCATGGCCTGGCACAGAACGGGAAGTGCAAAGAGGAACCTGAGCCCTGAAGGCAAGACCCAGGTCTCAGCCCACCATGTCAAGCTCCCAGCAGGGATTCAAGCCAAGATGCTGACTCTGCCATTTTTTTATACCCAGATTTTTAAGTGGCTGCTCTACAATACTTTCCAAGTTTGACACAGTCTGGGCTGAAAACAGCGTGAGATCCAAATGGAGCCACTGCTAATTATACACCTCTAATTAAACACAGAGACATGGTGGGTTGTTCTTGAAGGCCCTGAGATGAAGACCACTGAAAGCTCAGAGAGTCTCTTGGGGAAAGCTCCATTGCCCTCTTATGCCCTCACATTCCTCCCAAGGTATTGGCTTCCACCCATTCCAGGATGGGATGCTAGGTTGGGATGATAGGTCCATGGGCTCAGGCTGGTCACTTGTCAGGTGCTTAATGTTGTTCCCCTCCGCACCCCCCAACTCCATTTTCAGGACACGGGATGGCAGCAAAGGAGGAAGCAACATGTATTCTGTGAGCAGCTCTGACACAGGAGATTCCAAGGTCAGTGGTCCCTCCTCTCCACCAGTAAAAACCAAACCCAACATGAAATGAAATAGTGTTTATTAAAATTAACATTTCTGTGGTGTCTGCCCAGCTGAGTAGAAGCAACAGCTGTGAAACCAGCAGTGAAGAGGCCCAATATCCCAGAAGCTTCAAAAACACTTTATATCCTGCTTTATTACTGATGTAACAGCCGCATGAAAAGATTTAGAGTCAAGTTTCTGCAGACTGAGAGGAGCGCACAACTCCGCACAAGCACCTGCAGCACCTGTCTGGGGCTGGGACACACACCAGGAATAGTCATGCGAGCATCCATGGGACCTAGGAGGGTCTGCTGGCACCTGCAGAAGGTGGAGGTGATTCCCAGCTGCTCCAGGCTGGGCAGTGGAGGATGGAGGTGCTGCTGGCAGCGCCTCAGAGGCGGGTATGCTCCTCCTCAAAGTGATGGCAAAGCACATTTGGGAAGGTTTTCTGTGGCAGAGGAATATTGAATTCATTATGCTTCAGGGAAAAACTTAGAGGTTAAAATGAAATGGCAGCAGGTGCATCTAATAAGATTACAAAGTTCCCCTGGGATGCACTGGGAGAGCAGTTTCACTGTGTATTTCAAACAAGGCTATGAAATCAACAGGATTTCAGTTGCAAAAGGCAAGCTAATTGGGAATTCAGTTCCTAATTATTCAGGTATAAGGCATAACACAGCCAGAGATGTGCTCAAATAAAATCTGCTTGATCCAAGTTAGGAAGAACAAAGTGGATGCACCTCCTGAGTACAAATGTATGAGACCTGAGTATGGAGATACAGATGGAAAGTACACCTTGCAGAGATTTCTGTACTGTCATTAAAAAGACATTACAGTGAAAACAGAATGAAATATATCATGTTAAAATACCATTTAGATTCTGAGGCTCTCTGTTTTAATACCTTGCACAGCCTCAGAGGAGGGGCTAGATACGCCAGCATATCACCCTGAACTAACCAAGCAGTTTCCAGACCTGTAGCTTACAAAAAGCCTTATGCAAGGAACGGAAATAAACCTTAGACTTTATTTTACTGTATCTGTAAAAAAAATTAGAACAAACTGTAATTCTGCCATGTTGCATCTCAGCAGAACCTGTACAACCATCTTTGATATGTGCTTATAAGGCAGAACTGACAGCCTGAATGGAGGAGATGCTCTGAAGATCCTATACAACCCTCAAATAAATCTCTGAATTTCTATTTGTGCCAATCAATCTGGCTTTCCAAGTGTCATCTGTCAGCATCCAAGTGCTGCAGTTACAGGGTAAGCTGTATTCACAGCTGGAAACTTAGTTTACTGATTGCTTACACTTAAGTGAAAGATAACCCTGGATTATGCATTTCACACAGTAGAGGTTAAAAACAGGACTGGGGTTTGCGTTAATGTCAGTACAATGTTTCTCTCTGACCCCAAGCACATACAAGGTTGCTGTAGTAATGTTTTCCTTCAGTTCCACCTTCTGTGCTGTCCAGGAAAAATAAAGGAGAGTTCTCACACAGGGACTCAGCTGCACAGCTTGTAGATCCAAAAGGAGATAGCTTTAACTGTAAAAAATCCTATCATATTCTCTGTGGGAAGCTTCCAGCTTTGGTCTGAGAGCATACACTTGTTTACCTTTATATCATACATTGCCTTGCATGCTGACAGTTGCTATTAATATCAACACAAGGTGTCCAAGTACCCTTGGGATCCCACCAGCCCCCATGAGCCCACAGGGCTCAGGTTTAGAGAGCATCTCTGAATGTTCTCCCTGACGAGAGGGCAGTGAGGTAGACATTTTAGCTGGCTAAGTAGAAATATGTTCCTCAAGCCAGCACCAGTGGAATCATGTGCAAACCAGAGCACCAGTAAAGTCCACAGGAAGACACAAAGATTATTTTAAAATGCAGCAAGTAAGGAAACAACTTTACTGTGACTCAAAAGCACTTCATGGGGTCACAAATCATCAGTTAACAGGAATGATCACACATTTAACTGTGAAAGAGATGTAGACTCTTCTGCACTTTCAGTGAAGGTTTCCCAGAGCTTTATTCACAAAGGAGTACTAGTTTGTCTCTCTGGGAGGTATCCCAGCTCTCTGGGAGGTACCTGGGAGGTAACTTCAGCAGCCTGGGTCTCATGGGGGAATCTTACCCATTTTTCTGGATAGCCATCCTATGAAGCAGCATCCCGGCATTCAGCAGTGTAACAAATGAAACGCCTGGCAGCTGGCTCTGGGATAGCTTCTGGAACTGCTAGGAGAGAGAGAGAGAGACAGGCCCTCTTTCCAGGCCATGCTCCTTTTCCCTCTGATTGAGAACTCCCGTAGTGCCTCATCCTCTTTCTCTCCCCCAGTGAGACTGGAACCACTTTCTCACCATCAGTCAGAGCTGGTGAAAGATGCCAGTGACCCAATGTAGCTCTCAGTGAGGCTATCCAGAGGCTGTTGCAGGGAGCAGGGACAGTTCACCTCCCTCTCCCATGCCAGCCTGCAGGATCATTGAGCCCGTCTGCAAGGGTGGGACGGTGGCTCTCGAGGTCACAGTCCTTGCCAAGTGACACAAGGGTTTTATCACATCTGTCCTAAGGGCTGCAGGGTAGGAAATCAGCCCTTCCCCATCACACCACATGGGAACTGCCAGTTTTTCTACCCAGTCAGCAGCTTCCTTAGAACTGTGACCCGCTGTGAAACAGAATGTGGGGGCAGGTATTTTAACACCATTTTATGATTTCTAACAGCTTCACTTCAAATGCAAGGTGCTTTTTAATTCTGGTTCATTATTAAACATCAGGAAATGTAGTTTAATACATTTTACAAAAGTGGTAAGAACAGAAAAGGAAAAATGTAAGCAATAGGGAGAATAAATGGAACAGGAAACTGAATGTTGTACCTGCAAGACAGTACATCTTTTCATGCAGAACTGATTAGAATGAATCAGAGGGTTTAAGAAAGCAAGAATGTGTACTAGAGAAATAGTAGGATGCCACTGCTGACACAGAGGTCTTTATCCCAAACTACTTCACTCTTGGCTCTTTACCTCTCTGTCCCAGTTTTCCTAAAAGGGAAATCAACTGCTTCCTTTCTGATAATTAGGAGGATAACCCCAACACTAACTGGTGCTGTTGGCACATCTACTGGTGATGACAGAGGGGGACTGAGCCAGGAGGGCTCCCCTTCATGTGTGGGAAGCAGGCTAAAATCCCTGCATGCTCCTGCAGCATGCAAGCTCACTCACCTTCCATCTGTCAGTTCGCTCTCCAGCACTGACAGATGAAGCTGGGGCTGTGTCCATCCCACTACACTCCCCACCTGTGTGACAGGGAGAGCTTCACTGCTGGAAAAGCTTCTCTGCACGGCTGCAGCCCATTAAGGCAAACTGCAGTCTGTTGCCAGTTCACCTTAATGTGCTGGGCTGCGAGCTATGGCTGTTCAGGAGCTGATTCAAAAATGATTAAGTGGCTCTTGCTCCAAGGACAGCTACTTTGGGAGCAGGGATGGATGACAGCTGGGCACAGCAACTTCCTCCACTGCTGCATGTTCACTCACACGTTTCCAGGCCAAGACCCTCAGAAGGAGGGAGGGTGACTGAGGGACTTATCACAATCTGGTTCAATACAGACCCTGTCAGGTACATACATGTGTGTAGCACACACATGTGTAAGGCCATGAGCCATACCTTTGCAGTTGTTCTCACCCACACCTTAACTCATTCCCATCCACAAACAATTTTCCCACCCATAAACTACTTTTTTCTCTCTGTTGCAAGTGCCTGTGTGTTTTTAAAGAGAGAGAGGAGTGCCTGAAGGGCATGGAAGTGGCAACCCAAAAAGCAGGGGATGCTACGGGCTCTGAGGGCCATTCCCAGAGTTGGCACTTGTGGGACCTGGGAGTGAGCAGCAGGGGAGTGTACAGTGAGCACATCTTTGTCCCCTCTTCTCAGCCCAGAGACTGTGCTGGAAACACTACAAGCAACTTGTCTGGGAGACTGACTCCAGCTGCCAGTCAGCCATGCTGGCTGCACTCCTTTGTTCCTCAGCCTTTCTCTTAGGACCCTGCTCAGAGAGAGGCTGCAGCAAGTGCTCAGCAGCTGGGCTCCATGCCCACAAAAGAAGGAAGGGAATGAGATGTCTGACACACAGGCAGAGCAGCTTGTTTGTGGCAAGTAAAAGAGGCCATGTCAGTTCTGGCACTGCACTAGGAATGTCATTGGGCTTCCCCTGTGAAGATCAGCAGAATAAGTGCCACAGAACCAATTGGTGCAGATTGTATTTCAAAGCTAAATTGTTGAGCAGCAACACTCACCTGCAAGGCAGCAGGCAGGGCTCACACAGAGAACCAGCAGCACACTTATGAGATGCTGAAAGCCAGCATGTTGTTGCTCCCACAGCAGTGGCTCTTGTGCCACCATGCAACTCTGCAGCCCAGCTCATATATCCCTCCCATAATCCAGAGGCTGCTCCAGGTAGGTTCCAAGGGGTGGTAGGTTCAGGGGAGAGGAGTCTGGTCCAGTGTGGCCCAGTGGCAGAACAGGAATACAAGCCAGACCTCCAGGCTCCCACTCTGGTCCTCTTGCCCGTCACCATTAGCTCCGTTGTTCATATGCACTGACTTTATACATAATTTACATTTTTATTCTTAGCTGCAGCTATATATCGCCAAAACTACTCAGACCACTGGGGTTTGACAAACGCTTAAGAAAAGCTCATTTTGAAGCAGCAGTTGCAGATTTATACTAAATACGATAACAACTATGCTCTGCTGCTCCTACCCTGAAAGTGAAGGATTGAATTGAGCAATGCCCTCTTCGTGGAGTTTGTGGCTGGTGGCCGCTCCTGTAGTGCTACTTCAGATCCCTGTTATTTTATTATCCCCATCTCTAGGAGTTCCCAGAGAAAGTGCAATCACAGCCTTGCAGCTTCCTGGAGCAGCTGTCCCCCTGCACTGCTGCAGCAAAAAAGCTGACACCAGAGCCTGGCACTCTGCTTTTTATTGCCATTCTACTCCTAATTGGAGCAACAAGGAACATGCAGAGTCATGTACCAACCCAAGGAGATATTAGCTAATTGAAATTGTGCCCCACTGCACTAAACACGAGTCACTTAAATCAATCTCTTCCTTCTTCCTTTCACCTCCATCTCATTCTCTCCACCTTCCTTGTGCCTTCATCCTTCCCTCCCCCTCTCCCTCTCAGCCCCTCCTTCCCAAAATCCTCCCCCATCATCCGACTTCTGCCCCTCCAGGGCAATTAAAAGCATGGACCAACAACAAAGGGAAGGCAACAGAAAACCCTATTATTCATCCTCTGCAGCACATTGTCTCCTCGGACTGGCAGCACCCACTCTACTGCAGGTAGCTGGCCCTCAGCCCTGGGGCAGGCGTCCCCACAAGCTGACGTAGCTGGGGTGCTGTGCAGCAGCTGCGGGTGCCTTCCCCCCTCCCTGCACCTAAGAGGCACACGTCTTTCTCAGAGCAATTATCACAAATGATTTATGTGGCCAGTCAAGAGGGCCTGCCAAGGTTCTTATTTCATCTCTGAAAAAAGGAACTCTGCTGGAATTTTATCAGGGAGCTTGGATTAAATTGACAGCTGCCTTTAGTTTTGTTTTTAAAGACCTTCCCTTCAGAGCACAGCATTCTGCCTGGATTTTGGCAGGGGGAGGAAATCCAACACCGTGCAAGGGTACAAGCCCCTCCTTTAAGAGAAAAATCCATTTACTTCACTCCATATATATTTTAGGTGAGGCCATTTTTAAGGAGCTGACATCTACAAAGTGATCCCCACTCCCACTGACTTGAAGCGGCATTTCACTTCACTGAAGCCACGAAGGCAACAGCTTTTCCTCCCCAGTGCAAGCGTCAGTTAGGCTGACAGAGGGAAACGACGGAGTCCTCATCTCAACACGAGCACAGTCATCTTCAAATGCTGCCAGCCCTGTGACACACAAAGCATCCAGCATCCCCTTCCACGTCCTGGCATACTAATACGCCAAGGCACGGGAAGAGATGTGCTCAGGCAGCCGGGGACATCCGCCTATTCCACTCAGGAGCACAGGGAGGCAGATGCTGGCACGTTTCAGAGACCCCATGCAGGCAGACACACTGGGACACACTGAAGCAGAGCCTGTGTAGAGCAGGCAGGCACAGAGCGCCGGAGCACTGCGCACACGCGGGAGACCTGCCAGCAGGCATGCAGCTACACACAAATAATCCAAAACTGTGCCCAAAAAGGCACATGCATAGGCAGAAGGCACAGAGAGACACACAGACAGAGCTGATTACAACTTCAGGCACTGCCAACAGCAAGAAGTATTAACAAATATTTAACTGAGTCAGCTGCCTCTTGCCTTCCTTTGCTTTAGTGGCTGGTTCTTACACACCCTTTGAACAGATTTGAAAGCATTTGTTCTCTAGATAACACAGTTTGGGCTTTGTATATATATTTGGGAGGCAAAGTCTAACACAAGGACATAAAATTATTGAGGATGCCAGCAGAGATTACAGCATCAATGGTAAGAGGTCTAGATATGTATTTATTGCTTTAAAACAATTCTGGGTTTGATACAAAGTAGCAGTCTTTCTCTGTACTGCAGGGTGGTATGGAGGAGGAGAAGAGTATGTTAATTCTGTATTAAAAGAAGTGAATAGGATTACAAAATAGAGATGAACAGTCTAATAACAATGCTAAAAAGGCGCAGAAAGAGGATGCAGGGTAAGGTTCTCAAAAAGGAGAGGCATGTCTCATGGCAAAGAACTCTGTCAACCTGAAATCCAGGCATTTCACAGACATAAGCTACAGTATCTTCAATAAATTTCCCTACTCAGATGCCTGCTCTCACTTCTAGTTTTTTTTTCTATTGATGTTTTCATACTTTCAGATGATTCTCTGCCTGCCATCACTTTGCAGAAGAGCTAAATATGCATTTGGTGGGGATAGAAAAAGCTTAGATACCAATGACACACATGCATTGCTCAGTGCACCAAGACATTTGATAGGGGAAAAATTAAAAACACTGGTTTGCTTCATACTTTTTCCTCTTGGCACTTTAGATTTTACCAACATCAGTAGTAACCCTGACTGATTTCAGAAGAAGAAATATTTAAAAGCCAGCTGGCATCCTTTTAAAACCTTTAAGCTACACGTGTTTTTTGCTACTCTGTCTACAGAAACTGCATTCAAAATATGGTATTTCATTTAATACAAAATGGCCACATTTTCTTACTTCTTCTTGCCTCCCATCACTACTTTTTCTCTAAGTGGGCATGTTTACAGAGACTTGAGAACTTCCAGCTTCTGTACTCCAGGAAAATTATCTCCTTGCTATAGACTATAGCTGGCAGGCTATAGCTGCTCTGCTTAGGGCAGGGGAGAATGCTTTGGTGTTCAAAGACCAAGCTGGCAGCATCTTCACCCCCAGTCTCTTATAAAGATTGCACCAAGACCAGTCACTGCTCCCTGCCTCTGGTCACATCATTTGGATAAAAGAGGAGAGCTGAGTACTCTGTTAAACAAAGAGGGTTATGCTAATTTTATGCTAATTAGATGTATCCATGCAGCTCTGCTATAGAATTGCTTCCCTCTGCCCAGACCTTCTTCAGCTGCAGAAAGGATGACAGGGGGAGCTGACAAGGCACAGCAAGGATGAATGCAATGCAGAGAATCCAGCTGCACTCAGAAAAAGAAAAAAAAAAAAACTCTGTTGCTTTAGGTGGGTTTACTCTCTTTGTGGCTCCATTCCCTTCCAATGCAACCCTTGGCAAGGCTGCCAAGCTCTCAGCCCCAGAAATAGCATGTCAAGTAGCAGAAAAATCAGAGGGGAGGGGGTGATGCAGATAAAAATAGAGAGAAATGTTGATTGCATTGTTACTGCTTCAATTAAGCTCAGACACTTCAGCCTGATGAGTCAACAGCAATGACAAGAGGGCACAGACAACAAGAGCAACTGCAGTACAAACCAGTTTATCAGTGCAACTAATGGGGAAAGCATTGAACTCCCAAACCACTGTGGCAGGGAAAGGAGGAAGTGCTCTAACATTGTCCTTCCTGCACCAGTCTGACAACAGCAGCAGAAGTCACAAAAAAGCAGTGAGTTAATAATGACTGGGCAGGAGAGCTGATGGCTTGGACCAGGGCAGCCCTCCCCAGCCCAGCATGCAGCACCATAAATGGGGCTCTGGAAGCCAACTTGGCTTGTTCAAACGTAGCCATTGTCTTCTCCAGGGGCTTAAATCACACTTGTGATTCTTTGTGTGTTTCAGCAGCAGTGGCAGACAGGGAAGTAACAGATGGGTATAATTACAGGGACCAAGGCACAGTCCCTTCTCCATCACCCCATGTGATGAACATTTTCTCTAAGAGAATAGACTGCCTTGGACCCCCCCATGAGTGGGGGTGATCCATCTTCCTCCCCCTACCACCTTTGCTGATGGGAGCTGACAGAGCAGGGATTTTGGTCAGGGCAGCAGTGCAAATACAACATATGCTGAGTGAGAGGGAGGACCAGTAGCACTTCAGAATGGGAGGTTGGGTGGGAGCAGCCACCAAGCTGCCCCTGTGGGTCCTTCTCTGAGTGTCAGATAACAGGCTAAGGCAGGAGGCAGCAGGGTGGAAGGTGGGCAAAACCTCTCAAATAAGCTTTGGTTGGGGTTGTCTGGGGTTGTCTGTGCCACCCGCTATGTAAAGTCACCTCTGAAAAGAAAGGAAGAGATGCAGTTGGTCATAGCTTCAAAGGCTGTCTCTCAGCCTTGCCACACTAATCCCTGGGAAATGTTCACCTCACCCTGTGAAGTAGTTTACAACACATATAGCATCAGCATTTATTGCACCATCTGCCAGCTCTTTTCTTTTCACCAACCCCATCAAAGGAATGCTGAGGAAGTCATGCATGGAACCACTCATGACCAGCAGCAGTGCCATAAAGCTCTGCTCTGCAGCCTGGGCTGCCTGGGTTATTCCACCATGTCCCAGTTCAGGCATTCATTCCATTCTTGTCCTGTCAGTGCAACACAATGTTCTTACACTTAGAGGTTTTGTTAGTCCAGTGTCCCATCTCTGACAGTAGCCAGCCACAAATTGTTAGGAAAAGCATAAAAGGAACAAGGACAGATGCACAGTAAGCTGGCCCCTGGGATCCCTCCCAGTGTCCAGCAGTTAGGATTAAGAGCCTTCTGTGCTGGTGACTGTATAGATCTAACACCCTTGTTCTTACCTGCAAAGCTCTCCTTGGTGCATTTAAACAATTCCTTTTACATACAATCTCTGTAGCAGCATGCAGCAAGGAATTCTGCATATTGTTGTGTTGTGCATCAGTTGATGTGCAGAAAAACAAACAAAACAAACCCAAAACATTATTCTGCTTTAAACCTACTACCCACTCCTGTGCTGCTGAAATGCTCCAGAGACACTACATTATCATGCTCTTTTTCCTTGACAGTAGGGAAATCTCATATTTGGGCAGTTCCCTGGGTACCCAGCTGTCTCCTGAAGTTCCACCCATGTCTCCCTTACAGAACAGCTTTTCAAGGGATTCCCACCTGTTTCACTGACTAGCCAGCCACTGATTGTGGTAGGGATATACAATTTTAAGATGATGCTATGCCTAGGTTAAAAAAGTCCCTTTTGAACCTAGAGGCCCATCAATCTGCATGGTTTGGGCTTGCTGTGCCTGCTGGTATTTGAGAAAGAAAAAGTGCCAATCCTCTGCCTCCTTTGTCCAGGGGCGGAGGAGCCCAGTTAACATGGGGCGGTTCACTGGGGTGGCATTTGGCAGGAGAATGGAAACAGGTTCTCTAGCATAGCCTAGCACAGCCTGTCACTCCACTACCAGTCCCTCCCACGCCAAAACTCACAGAGAATACAGTGTAACACCAAAGTTTGCTGAGCAGGGCTAACATCACCACAGGAGAAAGGAAATGTGGGGGTGAGCAAGGGTGCTCACCATGGGAATAGTAAGTGCACCTGGGAATTGCTCTTTACCTTCCCAACTGGGGCAGCATGAAAGGAAAATGAAGTACATGTGGAAATACTCAATAGCACCTGAGGTGAAAACCTGCACAGCCCACTGCACAGGGAAAATACAGTTATCCACTCCTGAGACATGGATCAGTCAGAGAGAAAAGTGGCTGGCACAGGATTAGAGACAGCAACATTTGAAAGTCCTCAGATCCTGTGTTTGCGCACAGGCAGGGCCAGATCCAAGGTTCACAGTCTTGCTGGTAGCTATTCATCAGAGCATTTGCACTGTCAATTTGGACAACATTTTTTAAAAATCTATGTTGAGTTCACAAGGCTTGCACCAGGCTGTCCAAATAAATGACTGAATAATCTCTTTTCTTAATGTTATCTCCCAGTATTTAGGATTACTTCATGCCAGATACGTCACTGAAGGACGAGGGTTAGCATGGGGGAGGAGGGGAGAGAGGGCTGCTCAGGGGAAGAGCCCAGCCAATATTCATTCTGTTTTGTTCCCCTGTGAGAGCCTTTCCACCACACTACTGAGCACAACACAATTAGTGAAAAGGGCCCATTTTTCCTCCAGGAGCCAAGGTCCCAAAAAGGTACAGCTTCAACATCATTAGCAGTTCATCTTCTTAAACCTCCGGGCAGCCCCAAGGCAGAACCCCTCATGCAAACCCCACACCCCTCCCCTTTTTGGTGTCTGCTTATCAAATTAATGAAGCACATCTACACTGGAAGGTCTTGAGTTAGAAGACAGCAGCTTAACCATGATTCAGTACACGTCCTTTCCCCTCCTCCTCTTTATCAAATAAAGCAAGCAGAATTTCCAACACTTAAATGGAAGGGAGGAGGAAGGAAGGAAGGAGGGTAAGGGGAGGGAGACATTTGTCTAATAATTCCCAGCAGAAGGAGATGTCCGTTTACTTTCTTTGACTAAGCACTTGCATATTAAAAAGGCTCAGTTCCTTAGTGGACAGGATTTATCAGTGCTGCATTTTCTACTTAATAGGCCAGAGCTGGCAATGCTTCCTCCAGGTAGCTGGAGACGGAAACAACTTTGTGTGACTTTCCCTTGCCCTTCTCTGAGTCCCCTCTGAACAGGGGAGCCAGCAGAGGATGCAGAGAGAGCTGAGGGCCATGCGGTGGGCAAGGGATGCTTCATGTGCCTTAGTGCTAAAACAAGACCACTACAAAAACAGTGAAAGCACAACACGGATCCATTAGCTTTTTTTCCATTCAGTGATATCCGGAAAGGCAATTTCCAGCTTTAGATAAAAACACATAAACATCTTTCATCATGTCACTGACCTAAATATAGATGACTACTTCAAGGCAAGAGAAATTTAAAAAAATTTAAGAAAATAAATTTTTAAAAAAAGGAAAGAAAGTGCTATTCTTATACCTTCAAAAACTATGAAGCTCTACAGGCAGACTGCAGTAAAGAGGAACAATAGATAACCAGTCAGATGTAAAGAGAGAGGGAAAGGAATACATATTCTTGAATGATAGTCCTGATGGACCATTATCCTGAGCCCAGCTTTCACCTGCCCTGTAACAGGCTTTTCCGTGTCCTCCTGGATACTTGGCTGTCTCCTGCGCTGCCTCCTCCTGACACTCAGAGCCTTTCCCTGCAGCACAGTACAGCAAGCAGGACCTCTGCTTTGCTATAAAGCCTCTGGAGTTCAAATTCACATTAATCCCACCTTAAACAGGCCATTATGCTGCCCTAAAGGGTCAGACCATGTTTTTCAAAGGGACATAAAGTTGTCCCTGGACCTAGGGACATACTTCTACACAGGAACCAAAGTAGTGCCAGGCTCCAGTAGCACTTGAGCATGAACCTAGGAATGCTTGATTGTGTTTCCTCTAGGGTCACCCTCACATCACAGTAAGGTTGCACTGCTCTTGTGAAGGATAAGTGGTTTTGCTCTCAGTACCTGTGCTGGTTTGCAGCAGCAATCCCCAAAACCATAGTGCCAAGGACCCCCCATTAACAAACTAGAGGGTCCCTGCTAGAGGGTTCCAGTAACACACACACTGGAAGCCTAGGGATTTGCAGGAAAGCTCTTTCCACTAACACAACCCAACATACAGCATCAGTCACAAGTCATGATTCTCCACATTTAATACATGTCCTACTATTCAGAACCACAGAATCCCATTTTATGACCCTCACTGGTATGTGCTGGGGACAGAATTGGGTACTTAATTGCTCCCTGCCTCAGTTTACCCCATCTGTAAATGGTACATCATCAGAGTATACAGAAAAACTACTATCTTAGGATACTCTGTAAACTGTCATAGGTAATTGCAAAGACAGATTTGCATTTGGTGATCGGCTGCTGTTTTTTTAAAAATCAAGTAACATGCACTTAAATCCTATATGCAGCCTTCCAGTACATTATAGCACCTACCAGTACCTAAGGGAGAGCGTACAGAGAGCTGGACAGGAACATTTTACAAGGGCACGTAATGACAGGACAACAGGGAATGGCTTCACACGGACAGAGGGTAAGTTTAGATTGGATATTGGGAACAAATTGTTTTCTGTGAGGGTGGTGAGGTGCTGGCACAGGTTGCTCAGACAAGCTGTGGATGCCCCATCCCTGGAAGTGTTCAAGGCCAGGCTGAACGGGGCTCTGAGCAACTTGGTTTAGTGAAAGGTGTCCCTGCCCATGGCAGGAGTATTGGAATGAGATAATCTTTAAGGCTCCTTCCAATGCAAACCATTCTGTGATTCTGTGATAACTGTTGTCACGGTTTCAACTCAGTCTTCCTCCTGCGGGGTCAGGGGGAGCTTTGCCTGAGAAAGGGCTTTGGGAGCATGAAAGCTATTGTTTACACAGTAAAAAAGTAATTATTGTCAAACAAACTGTATACTATTTTTAAAAAAGTTCAGTAGGGATAGTTCATTGTCATAAGCACTTGATGCTGTACAGTGTCTTCTGAAGTGTTGTACAATTGTCACTGACCAGGGATTGACAAACCACTTTGAGTTTAAGCTGCCAGAAGCTGCCTATGTTTAGACCCAAACAGAAACTCCCTCTTTCTCCCTAACAAGACCATCCTGCACTTGCAGCAATAGGCTTGGTTCTTCTGAGAAAAGGTAAAGGAAAAGCTTAACCAATCCATTGTACCTGCTTTGCAATTTTACTGTATTGCAAAGACATAACAAACCTCAAGTTTTGCCTCTTGAAAGGCAGGGAGCAGACAAAACCAGCCAAAAATACCATACAAGTATCAACTTCATTGCAGACCGGCCATACAGAGTACAATGTTGACTGAAACCCAAGGAACTCACAGGATCTTTTTTATTAAACAAGTTTGAAAAATCACAACCGATGACCATTTTTTTTTTCTGCCAATAATGTGGGTTAAGAGTACTTTCCATTAATGCAGGTGAGATGAGTGTCAAAAGGAAAAAAGAAGCTAAACACAAAGGAAGGAGCTGGAAGCAGATAGCTCAGGAAAGTCCTCCTTGGGGGACAAGGAGTTTGCAGAGAACCAGCACTGCCAGAACTCCATGGAAGTGTTACTGCTGATGTGAATGGCTCTGCCGACAGAGACACCTGCACACCCAACTCCATTGGCAGATCTTTGGGTCAGTGGGTTTAGTGAGGTCATGGGCCTGAGCTACACTCATGTGCTTTGCTCTCTTCACTGATTGCTAGGCAGAAATAAGCCTTGGCCAAGAATAGCTGCACAACAAAACTGTGTCAAAACTCCGTATTTCTTTTCTCACAAAATACCTACTACTTAAACTGTCAGAGGAAACTAAAAGCCACACTCTCAACTCCATAGCATAATTTGCTTTATTTTTTTTCCTGTGGAAATGCACACTCTTGCACTAAAGGCTACTGCTCATGTCTCATTATATGGTCTTTGACTCAAAGGAATCTGCACTACAGTGTTTGTAAAATTTGCTGCTGGTCTGATAACACTCAAAAGACTTCTCTAGCACTGTCAATCCTGTGCACATACCCAGATGACCTGAAAAACTACTGGAAAAGCTCTGGTGCCCTCCGCGATGGATACTTGGAGGTCTGGTAAGTTCTGTGTTTCCTGACTTTCAGGCCAGCATGGGAATTGCTCAGTGCATGTGTCCACAGAAGTGAAAAGAGCTTTGTGGTAGGGTAGAGAAACTCACTGCCTGATGATTTGCTTTCAAGGGCAGGCACCAACTGGGTTATTATTTCTCTCTTGTGTTTCACTATGGCTATTCTAAGATGTACTCATGAAGCTGCAGCCAAATCCCAAATTTTTTGTCCTTTAAAATCTTTAATCAACCACTTCATGGATTGAAGATGGCATGGGTTGAAGATAAAGCCAATGCCTTATCAACAAAACAATAGAAGATTATTTTGGGTTATGATACTGTTCCCTAGTTTCCACACATCCATTGTATTTGCACACATCACCGTGCTACTTTGTCTCTTTATCATTTTAGCTTGAGGTAAAAACTTAGTCCTACCTACACAAAGGACCTGCTTTTTGCCGTCATCATTGAATGTATCTCACCACTATTAACACTTAGAAGATGTGCAATTCGAAGTGAAGGTTGCTGGATGAAAACCAGGGGAACTAATGGGACACTTCTCATCAAAACTGCCCTGGGGAAACAATGTGTCTCTTCAGGAAATTTGTGTGAAAATAAACCATAACTGCATGCAAGCACATGCATAGAGAGGCAGAAGGACTACCTGCATGATTTGACTATGAGCCTTCTGACATACAAACATTGATAATACCCAGAAGCATCAAAAACACAATCGTGTTTGCTCTAAATCTCCTTCCTGTTTGTGTCACCAATAGGTTTCTGCTGATAGTAACTGGTGCCTGGTCATGGGGTTTAGCTCTTCCATGGCCTGACTGAGCTGTAAGTGAAGCCAAATTCAGCACTGGAGGCCAAGAGCCAGCCTGGCCCTGTGGGTCTCTTTGCCCCCTGCCTTGGTGTGGAGCACTGGCAGGAAACCCTCTAGCAGTAGCAGCTAAAGCAGCACAACTGGAGATCTGCCAGCGCTAAGATGCACAGGGTTCAGGAGCTAAAGGAATGGAAAACCTGCATAGATATAGCCTGAAAGTATGTATCAATAATATTAAGAGAGAAAATTCTTTGAATTGCAGATTCATAGAATGGTTTTTGGCTGGAGGAGACCTTAAATATCGTCTCATTCCAACCCTCCATGTACAGGGACACCTTCCACTAGATTAAATTAAATGTATCAATTTGCTGTACTTGACAGAGACAAGCATGCTCTACAAAATGAACAGGTTCTGGTTTTGCCTCTTTTAAGTTTGTGCTGGCGGCTGGATTGCAGTTCCTATCTGAGTCAGGTGGGCACCTTTCTGTGAGTGGCTGTGTTTGTTGTCAGCTTGTGTGCCTTATCACATAGTAACCAATCCAACAGTCTATCTCTTATGTAAAATATAAATACTAATTTGAGGGCTCAGGGAGAACAGTTATTTTAGTTTCAGTTAAAGAAAGAAGAAAAAAAGAAAGGAGGAGGCTGGGCATCATAACAGTAATTTATGATCTTACTGGTGTATTATCATTGGGTAATAAGAGCAACTGGAAACTGCCAATTATCTCATAAGAGGGGTATCACCTTTTCTATTTTGAATGACTCCATCAATAAATGCAGGTTCTGCTTGCTAACAAGCCATCACATAATCAGTGGTCTTACAACAGGAGAGACCGCACGAGAAAGGGAGACAAACAAACCTGCAAACATAAACACTTGATGTGAGCTGAGCCCTTGGCTTGGCAATGGAGCGAGGGAAGGGGGTGAGTGGGCTGGGAGGAATTGCCTGCAGCAGTCGGCAGGTCACACACACAGAGTGTGCAACAGCAAACTCAGTTTACAAAGAGACATCTGTTCCATTACTTCAATGCATTGTGGCTAATTACATCCTGGCCCATCTGTGAAATGACAGCCACTTATTCTCCAGTGAACCATAAAATCTGTACATGTTCAGTGTGGGCAGTGGGGAGTAAGAGGAGTGCAGGGGAGTAGGGGAGGGCAAAGGATGGAGAGGGGAGAACAGGAGAATGGCACCAGGGCGAAGCACCAAGAAAACACCATATCTCTCATTTCCATCTGGTGTCAGGCAGGAAAGAAGGAACTCTGGAAGAAAGGCCCTAACAAAGCACTACCATTTTGATGCAGAGCTGCAAAACTTGCTCTAACCCAAAGCTCCTCACTCTCCATTTTTGCATGTGTAGGAGAGTGAGATATGCCAGCAGCGGAAATTATTCCAGACCTCCATCCCTGGGCTTTACATTAGGATTTGTGCAGTGGTTCTGCCATTGCTGCTTATATAATCTCTACTTGCTGGTCACACAGCTTTGTTAGAGGCTATTCTCCCATACATAAATCTATGTTTAGGCTCAGAAGAATTAAAACCAAGGACTTATCTCCTACCATCTCCAAGAGATTTTTAGAAAAATGAAAGAAACTGCAAGAAAATGAATCTCACCTCAACTTTTCTACATGTAACAAAAAGAACCTTGCATTCAGGCATGACTGCAACCCCCCAGGTTACATAAGACAAGGCACATCCTTATTTCCATACCTAGAGTAGATAAGCCAAAGTATGGTATTCAGCATCATACCAGCTAAGAAGGGTTAAATCCTGATCCTGGTAAGTCTGTCAGGAAACTTGAAAACTTTTCAGTAAAGTTGTGTCAAATATCAGCCAAAGGCTGCAAAGATTTGACAGCAAGTTTTGTTAGGGGAATGGTGGCTTGGCTTGAGGCTAGCGCAGACTTCTTACAGCAGCAGCTTCACCAGTAGCTATCAACAACTGGTGACTTCTGATTCCACACCCAGCCACAATCCTCCTGCACAAACTTCTGCAAAATTCCCTGTTTTGGTGGCTCTAGTGAAGAGGGCTCTGAGGTGGTGGAAGTAGCCAAACTACTACAAGGCAATTAAAAAATGGCTGTAGGGTTAAGAGTGGGACACAGACTAGAAATAGAGCTGGGTTGCTCAGTGCTAGCTTGGTAACTGGGGGCTCTGCTTTTGTTCTGGGATTTCTTGTGTAAAAGTATCACTTTCCCAATAACTGTGTGGGTTTGGGCAGAATTTTCTCAGTCTGATGAACTGTTGACTCCCAAAATACAGCAAAACTAAACATACAAGGAAGGAGGGTAAGGAGGATTGCTCATATTATCTACAAGCTGTGGAAATCTGATGGAGTCTAAAACCAGTATTGCAAAAGCCAAACTAAAGAAAGCTAGGATGCTTTGGGAAATCCAAAGCTATGGAAATCCAAAGCTGTGGAAATCTGATGGAGTCTAAAACCAGTATTGCAAAAGCCAAACTAAAGAAAGCTAGGATGCTTTGGGATGGGATTTCTTGCATTTGGCCATGGGTTAAAGGAAGATATTAATCCATCTGACTGAATCCCTGACTGAATCATATCCTGCAGGTGTTACAGCTACTCAAGATAGTCAGGTCTAGAGAGGAAGAAAAATACAATTAATCTAGGTTCACTTACATGATACACAAACAGATAAAAAAAGGGAAGCACTGTAGGAGGCTAGCTTGTGTTCACAGCCTAAAGCAAATCCACCTGAGGCTGAAACATCAGGATAAATAGTATGAACTTGGTGGTTTTGCTCCAGCTTTAAAACTGGCCTCAGTAGCTGTTGACAAGCCAATATAATAGAGATGAAAATGTATCAGGACCTAGTGTTGGCAGCAAAAGTAACTGGAAAATTTAATGGTTTTTCCATGAAAATGTTCACCACTTCCTCCAACTTTTGGTCTGCATTTTGTTGATTCTCCTTTAAACATACTTTACTGATGAAGGCTTCAACACTTCTTAAGGCCAGAATGCACATTGAAAGTTACCTCACTTATGACACCCAGGTCACAGACCCAGGCAGTGAAGAAGCTTGAAGCTTGCTGTGATCAAGCAGGGATTCTACAACTCAGCATTTTAGGGAGCCCTGTGGTCCAGCTGGGGGCCTTCTGCTGGGACATGAGGATGCTGGAAGAGTGGTGTCTCTAGGACAACCTACCTGTCCTGTTGTGAAAGCAGCAGCAGCATCTGAGCTCTGTGTAGTGTTTTTGTAATGGGCAGGGGAGTGGTCAGGGTTTTGCAGAGTCTCTCCACAGATGCAGAAACCACTACACCCTTGAGCTCTGCTAGTGGTTAGCATATACCATAGTTTGTGAATCTTAAAGGTAAAGCACAGCTCTTCTGAAGCACCTACTTTGACTGATAGATTGGAAGCAAGTGTCTCAGTCTTTCTGTACTTGACAAAACCTGCAAAACTATGGAAAGGCAACTCAGTGGTCAGTCTAATTTATAATGGATTTTACATCCATTTTATCAATTTCACTACACAACAGGCAATTGAAGAAGACAAACCAAGGGGAAGGAGAGGGCTGACTGAGCTGAATTCAATCTTGCGGTGGATTCTACTGCTGGAACAGCTGGTGCATAGTCCATGGATAAATAAAGGATTTAATTTTCCACGGACATCAGGCTGCCTTTCCTCACCAGCACTAAACTTAGCTCCACAAAAGAAAAGATTAACAGAAAAAGAAGCTCACAGTGTGAAACTCTACAACGAGCTTACAGGAAGGATTTGTAATAAATTAATATCACTAGCAACCACACAGTTCTAGAAGCTCACAAGCTTTTGGTGTAAACTGTGGTTTAGTTGGCTCACGTTAGGTGTAGGATCCAACAACCTCAGTTGCACAAAGGGACCTCCTTCACACTACCTTAAAAATGAGCATAGTCTCAGCCAAGGTTTTGTTGGATGTATTGACCTGTCACTTCTGATTATTTATCTGGGAGTGATGGCCAGGACAGCATCTTAACCTGCTCTCGGACCTGAAGCCTTAATGTTTTACAGTAGGTTACCACAAGCGCAACTTAATGAGCATCAAGAAAACGTATCAGGTGTGGATCCTGATCATTCTGATCTGGAAAGATTAAAAGAGATATCCCCTCTGCTCTATTTTCTTTTTGCCTTACCTTTGACATTGGTTATGGACGCCTAAGGTGAGTTTCTCCTCTCTTCTCCAGCAAAAGGTATGACAACTAGAGAGGAGAAAATGGGTGACATCACAGGAGTCACAAGAGAAAAATGAAGCAATAGCAGAAGGCAAGGTTTTTAATCATTCAATTTAAAATGCTGCTTCCCCCTGAGTTTGTGTGGTATGAGTTCTTCCTCATATCTATTTCAATAAGAACTGAAAAAATTGTAACAAAGGACATCTGTTCTGTAAATGTAAAACTTCCAGCTTTTCAATGAAGATGAAAAAAATGTCTTTGAGACTTTCAGGAGTTTCTCTGTCAGAAAGCAGATAACCTTGAGGTCTATACAGCAAAGTGAAAGCTACCTGCTCTCAGAATCCACCCCTTCTCCCTCAACTGTTGCCTGTTGTGAAATTCTTTTCAAGTCATTTTCTCCACCTGTAAAACAAAAGTGACGAGTTGCAGTGTTTCAAATATAGGATCTATGCTTCCTCTTTACCCTCTGAAGGGTAAATTCTTTTAAGGCAAGGGAGGTATGACTTTGCAAAAGCTGAAAGCATTCCCAACCAGCAGCTGGAAAGAATAAAGTGCTAAATTCCTCCCCTGAGAACTCTGCCTGTTCACAGAGAGATGCCACCTTTCTGAGCCTTCCTGGTTATAAACACCCCCCCACACTTCCTGAGTTGCTGATGCTTATTTTTAAGGTAGGGCAGATACATGCACTGATTTTTCTTATGGAAGAAGACAGCAAGCCAGCTGCAAGCTATTCCCCTATTACCTAGTTACAGTCCTGCTACCAAGGTGATTAGAAAGCAATGCATGAAGAAACCAGCTGAAAATAACTAAACGATAATTTTACCTTAATAGAAAAGACTGGAGGGGCATATTTGTCTCTACATTTGAAGACTGACACAAGCAATATTTGAACAGGCTTTAAAATATTAGTTGCTAACCTCTTATCCTTATGCTGGCAGAAAGCTGGTTAGCTTGAGCCTTTGAAAGGTCAGTATAAAAGGGATAGAGGACGAAAGAAAACTTTGGGAATATGTATTAATTAACAGGTCAGCAGGGGAAGGATTTTTGGTAAATGAATGCCATGCTCACTAAGGAAAACAAAACCTGGAAGGAGCATTAAGAATATTTGTGCACATACACAAAATATACAACAGGGCTGCTACCTGCATCACTGCTTGGAACCCTGCAGTCAAATGCTGGGTGTTCGGTTCACAAATGCTACCTGTAAGTAAATCTGGATAAGAGCTGCTTCTGAAAACATAGAGTAAGGCAAATTACACGTACTTTACAGCTGCACAAAAAAAATCACAAGTTCCAGATGCTTCAGAAAAGCCATCCCAGGGAACAAATGAAACACAGGCACAAGCCCTAGTGGAAAAACCACATGTGAGCTTGCATGAGAGGGGAAGAGGGAAGGAGAGGGGCTATATTTTGGCAGAGGACAGGCTCAGCTTTCCTTTTCATAAGTACACATAAACCCCAACTTCAAATAAAACAACTGTCACACAGAGCTGACTTGTGCTTGAACAAGTTCATGGCATTAAGTGATGCCATATACTCAGATTTGTTTCCCCAGGAGCAAGGGTGCCAAGTGGTCTAACAGGAAGAGCTTACCCATTTGGAAAGCTAATCCTTAGAAAGCATAATTTCAAGGAACACAGAGCATTTAATGTTATTCAAAAAACCTACTGTGACTGTGGTAGCCAGTAGCTTGGAGGAAAAGGCTGTGTTTCATTCTGATGTGCACAATGGGAAATGATAGCACAGCTGGGCTGCTCAGGGCATCTGAAGAACAGCTCTGCCTCCCAGTCCTTGGCCACTGAGCTTGGAGTTTCAGCTTCCAAAGTGTAGCACTCAGTTACTGGAATGGCCAGTGGCATAGTAAAAATCTCAAGTTGAAGTCTCTGTGTGAGTCTGGTTTACAGTAGCTGCAAGTGCTGATTCCTGGAGATGGAGGAATATGCAGCTGGATCTGGAGTGCAGGGGGCTGCTGAGGGCATGGATCCCAGGACAGTGGCCTGGCCCTCCCAGCCAGTCACAGCTAGCAGTGTTTGCTAGTGAGAGACCCAAGTCATTAGCTGGCATGGAACGTTAATCACCTGTCCACACTTACAAAAGGGATGGTCCCTACAGGAGAAAGGTTGGTGGCTGGGATCACTCAGGGGAGAATATCTGTTCTCTAAATGGTGTCCTATGAATAAATCAACATCCAAATCCCAGGATTTCTGAAACTCTACAAGCGCAAACACTCAGGAAGTATATACATTAAAAAAAATTATTCTGAATAAAAATGCCTCCCCCTGAGTCCCGGCTGTCGAATACCATCTCCCTGGTTAACACTTCCCTGCCCAGACTGTCCTGTCTCTGTTTTGTTGTTACCATATGTCCTGGGGTGACCTTATGATGCTTGTATCCCCATTTGTCTGTGTAACCCAGAAATAAGTTTTGCACCTTTAAGACCTTCAGAGAGTGAAGGTGTGGGGGGGCGGGAAGAAGAAGCACGCATCATGTTATCAGAAACTGCACTCACTCTTCCACATTCCCTCTCCCGGACTGTCTGTGGATGGACAGACAGCGAGACAGAGGTCTCCTCTGCTTTTATTTAGTTGTTAGCTAGCTGAGATGGAGAAGTGCCCTAGACTGTGGGTTTTCATTTCCTTGGACCTGTTTAAACCTGCTCTGGACTGAACACCCAGAAGAGCGCTGGCAGCTCCACCTGTGGCCACCGGGCCGGGCCTGGGCCACGGCGTTTCCAGCCCAGAGGGACTGATCAGAGACTGAGTGAGCTGAGCTACAGCCCACCAAGGGGACTTTCTGAGTTTGTCATCTCTTCAGAGCAGCAAGAGGTTCTATTGTTTAGTACGGTTCATTTTTTTGTGGTGGTGAATGCTTTGCCTGTTAAATAAACAGGTTTTTTCCACCATTCTCCAAGGAAATCTTTCCCTGAACTGGTTGGGGGAGGGGCCGCTTGGATATGCTTTTTAGAGAAACCCCTTCGGAGGTTCTCTCCCAAATTTGCCCTAAACCAGGACACCATAGTACATTATTTGTTGAAATACATATGGAGATAAGTCTGAGCAAGACAGCCAACACAGCCAGATTGAAATAAATTCATCACTTATGGGCTCTCAAGGGAAGAAAACCATGCATTTTTTTCTAAATTATTATTTCTGAAGTGCTGAAGGAATGGCTATATCACTAATGAGGCCAGTGCTCCATGACTGCTGATTATAAATGACCTAAAAAGAGACAAGGGGATGTATACAGGGGGATGGGAAAAGGAATGAATTGTTCTTCCTTACAGTGTGGAATTGACTCCCTGGGCTTCTCAAAAGTCTGAGAGCATTTGCAGTTCACCACAAAGGCAGGCCTGGCATATTTACAGCCGCACAAGGAAGGTGGGACTGCAGTGCTGGGCTATTCTAACAAGTAGACACACAATTCCTCTCCTCCCATGATAGGTCACCATCTACTCAGTGCAATAATAATTAAAAAGGAAAATGAGCTTTCTCAGTCCCCCACGGGTCTAAATTATAGGGCCTGCAGGTTGATGCAGGCAGACTTGAGGCTAAAGCAAGGAATAAGACTGACTTATGTCTTCTCTCCCTCACTAATTCCCATGGAAACAAGAAATTCTTGACAAATGACTCAAATATGCTTGCAAAAATCTTACTCATATGTTTGGTTGGCTACCTTCCCCCATGCTTTCAGGCTGAATGATTACAGGTGCATTACACATGCAGCAGTCACAGGGCAGCTGATGGTGGAACAGAGCAGGATGGCTGCATGTTAAGGAGGGTCGGATGCCAGCCACAAGCAGGAAAATTAGTAATGTGAATTCAGAGAATAATATCACAGTCTGGCCATAACAATCTGCAGCTTTCAGATTCCTAGGAGTATTATTTATATCACATAAATGTGATATATGTGATATATGGTATGTAGAAGTGAGAGTGCTTAGAAGTAAAAGATACCTAAGGAATAGCCCTGATATAAAATGTGACTTGAGGGTACTGAGAAGATGGGGATTACTTATTTATTTAATAGCTTGGTTTATATACAGAAATTTCTCAGGACACCTTGGAGAGCAGAGATCTGAAAATTACCTTCTGCAGTAGCTCAGACAAAGGAGCCCTGACAAATATTAAATGGATTCTAGTCATATGCCACTGCCAGAGGTTTCCTAGTCCTTTGTGAAGACTGTCCCTTTTTTGCAGGCAGCAACATCCTCTTGCCTGACCTGACAGAATTTGGTAGACACAGCTTTGTTTCCACCAAAACTGTTCCAACTTGTGTGTGGATTTAGGGTAGTAAATGGGAACATTCTCAGTGCAGATGCTCAGATCAGGGCCCCAGCAATTACCTATAGTCTCTATTTCAGCTGACTCAGGCAGCTCATCACTAATACTACTGCAGTCTCAGTAGGTTTTCTTCCCCTCTCAGGAGATGCCCTTTCCTTGGAGCTTAGAATCACTCAACTGATCTCCTCACAGGTACCCACCTTTACAAAGATGGAAAGCCTGCACAGACTTAGCACAGCTACTAAATCTAGGGATGGAGGCAAGGAAGAAAAGTTTAACTAAGTTTTCCTCCTTCACACAGGTCTTTTGTCACAACAGTTTATAGCTAATAACCCCTGTGTAAAATTTATAAGCCAGTTATAGAACAGAGAAATAATTATTTAATTGACTTTATAAGATGGTTTAGAAATCTTGTAGGAAAAAAACTTCAATATATTAAATGCCACAGGTTTCAGAAGCAAATGCTGTAGGTGACATTCTTTTTAAGACTTTTCAGTTCAGGAGTCCTAAATCTATGCAAGATCTGTTTGAGCCTAGCCACTGCCACAGCTCTTTCCTTAGAAGCATCACTGCTGGGAGCTGGGGCCACCAGCCAGCTGCACACAGCCTGTGCTGGAGCCTGTTTCCTTTTCATCTCTCAAGGCTTGCAGACAAAGTTACCTTCCCTATCCTTGCGTAAGTCAACCTACAGAAAAATGAAGTACCTCATTTGCTTTTCCAAAAGCCACTATTTCACCACAGAAAGTAAATCTGACAAACAAGTGGAGATCATCCACTGGGCATCTTGGAGCAGAGAGCATAAAGAAATCAGCCCAGATGCTGTATCACTATCATTTCTGAAGTTCTCTAATGAATCTGAGCCCAGGTTGGAGCTTTAAAAGACTGCAGTGTCAGCAAAACCAGCCAAAACTAGTGTCATGTCAAGTGGTAACAAGGCCACTTCTGTTTTTACAAGCATCATGCACTTAGTAGATAAAAAATTAGCACCCTATCCAAGCCACCACAAGTCTCCCTTATCACTGGCAAGGAGAAGCAATGTTGCTGCATGATTGCTGGTATTCGGGGCAACTGATAGCAAGTCCAATTCCTTACAAGCTGTCCCTTAGTATGATGAAGGGACTAATAACCACCACACAGGGGGGTTTATCTTTTCTTTTTTCCTCTTCTTGGTCCACTGGACATGTACCTGCTAATAGCTTTCTGGGGCTCCTTTAAATAAACACAACTAATTGCCCTGCACAATAATACTGTGGCTTACAGACAACTAATTACATCATGGAGGGCCTTCTTAACATGTATGTTTCTTTGCAGAGGGCCACGTCTAACATGAAACAAATTAAATCAGCCTTTATGCTATCAGCTGGTACAAAAATAACACAGAATACACAGCAGATCCAGATCCCACAACTTTAGCAGGCAAGCTCTCCCAGGAGGCTGAAAAACAACACATGGAGTACCCATATTCCAGAACATGTGTAGCTGCGTGGCTGCAAGCCTCCTGTACACTGACTATGGTGCCATGGCACAGACTGGGACTGTTGTGTAAATAAAGCTCTGGTTTTCTTCACTCATGTTTGCTATATGTTGAACAGACAAACACCACTTGCTATGCCTTATGCCCTGACTACACACCTTGCTGGAGGAATAATGGAAATCCTAGGCCAAAAAAAAAAAAAATCACAGAACTGAACAGATGGGCAATATGAGAGAAAAGATACATTGGGAAACTGTTCAACCAGTAAGAGATGAAGGAAAAGAGAAGTTAAGTGAATTAACTTATATAGTAAGTTAAGTCACTGTGTCAGAGGCTGGAAACAAACTTAGGATTTCCTGACACCCTTAGACAGGGATAGCACCAAAACAAAACAAATTTTTTAAAAATAGATTTTGCAGACATACCTAACAATACAGATTCATATCAAATTATTCAAAGTGGATGTGACTGAATGCTTTTTTGTGCTCCTGCAAACCTAAAAAGACTTTGTTCTTCAGAGCGAGATGCTGCGTGAGAGGATTTTTTAAGGTGTGCAGCCCCCTTCCCTCCCACTCCCTGCACAAACAGAAAATGAAAACATTTGATTTGCAAACATTTCTGGACAGCCATATCATACAAAGCAGTAACTCCTCTTCAGGGACAATATCCTGAAAGGATGAAGCAAGGACATCTCTCAAACCACACTCATAATGATCATTAACAAGAGTTATATGCATAAAAAGCAGCATATATCTTACTAAGCAAGTGAGAGTGGCAGATGAACTGATAGAAGAGGGCAGAATACCTTATTTGCAGCTATTAGCTGACTAGTCAAAATACCTGACGAGAAATGTATGTTGAATTATACATGTATTCAGCTCTTGGACATGTATTATGACCACCTACACCTCGACAAAGAACATGGTCCTTAACTTGCTGTTTGAGGCATTTGAGTCAAAGGTCTTCATGAGAAAATGATAGCCTTTACAAAGGGGCTTCAAAAATCTCATGTTTCGTGCAATTCTCTAAGGCTCTACCTTTCCCTTCACACACGAGGATGATTTTTACAGGGAGCAAAGTGAACAATGAATCACAAGCTCACTGTAGCACTGTAGCAGAAACAAGAGACAGGGGGATTTCTCAGGGCCCAGACTGACCTTGATGAGCAACTCCAGATAAAACCTACAGTGCTTGGTCTCCCACTATGAGTTTCAGAGGTGGGTCACTTCAGTTATATCTCTCCCTGTAGCAACAGACAGCTCTAGCAGAAATGACACACTCTCAGAAGGCTCTCCTTTACAAAGAAACTATTAGAAGATGGCAGGACAGGCACAGAGAATTCTGACGTGAAAGTCAGAAAAAAACCCAAAAAAACCCCAAAACAAAACAAAACAAAACAAAACAAAACAAAAAAAAAAAACAAACCAAAAACTATGAATGAGACAAAGAACAAGAGTGCACCATGTCCTGGGTTCCTCAGCATGCCCCTGCAGATGCCATGGAAGTGGGATCTCCTGCTGTAGGCCAGCGGAACAGCAGAAGACTTTAGGTAGAAAGTGGCCAAACCAACCTGTTGAGAAATGTGCAATGTTAGGCACAAGGAGGTCTTCGTTATAGTTATCATTACCCACCTCCATTTTGTACTGCCCAACTCTGATAACTCAAGTGACAGCAAAAGAAGAATGGAATCTGGACAAGTTGATTACAGGATGGAAAAATATGCCAATCCTGAAATAGAACTTCTGTTCAGAACCATCTTCTCTTCCTTTAAGCCTCTGATTTTCAGAACAATTTAAAGGAAACTTTATGTACCTCCACAGCAGCAATACCCATGACCTAGTTTGTGATTCCCAAAGGAAACGCTGAAGTTTCTTATAGCATTTTTGTTACTCTTATGCAAGGGGGATTAAAAGACCATCACAGAACAGCCAACCCTGAACTTTTAAAAATTAGGAAGCAAACCCCTAAGATCATAGAATATCCTGAGCTGGAAAGGACCCACAAGGATCACAGAGTCCAACTGCTGGCCCTGGACAGGATATCCTAGGACTCACACCTGTGCCTGAGAGCATATTCCATGAACTCTGTCAGGCTTGGTACTGTGACCACTGCCCTGGGGAGTCTGTTCCAGGCTCAATCACCCTTCGGGTGAAAAACTTTCTTCTTACACTGAACCTCTATGACTCAGCTTCAGGCCATTTCCTTCAGGCCATTCCCTCACGTATTGTCTCTGGTCACCACAGAGAAGAGATCAGACCTCACTATTTCTTCTTAGTATCATGTTTTGTCTTCTTTGCCCATTTTTGCAGGTGCCATGTTCAAGTTTTCCTTTACTAGAAGATGCCTTTTCTAAAACACAAAAATGAAGTTGCTGGATCTGAGACCTCCCAAAGAAGACACCAAATAAAAACTCCATGTTAAAATGTAAGCTGGAGAACACAGATTGTCTTCTGAAAGCATGGTTCTCACCCATCAGCCCTTCTGAGACACAGAAATAGACAAGAGTCACATGGGAATTTTGGTCTCTTCAAATGAAATCCCATTGCCTGAGTCCCCAAGGCCAATGTCTGCACATGGAAAAAATGGGAGAATAAACAATTTCTCGCAGTCTGATATCATACTCCTGCTCTACTCACCTTGTCTTAACCTACCCATTGAGGTTATTGGAGTAGCAAATCATGTAACACATTGATTTTTAGCTATTTTAAGTGAATATAGGATTCATATGTGCATTTTTCCTTCAAAGAATGAAGTTGTAGAGGGCACAGCAAGATGGATTTTGTTCTGTGAAAGAAGGTTGTAAGTGAAATGGAAAACCTTTGCTTTCTGATATTACAGACAGAGGCAAGAAACGAGAACACGCTCCTGGTGCCTCTACACATGGAGGTGCCTCCACACATGGAGGTGCCCCTGAGCGAGTGCAGAGATCCATGCTCTGATCACAGGACAGCATTGAAGGATGTCAAAACTGCCAAAGAGCCCCATGCCTGCAGGCAAGCAGTGATTTTCCTCTGCTTTTAAGACTCATATCTTCAAATTTATAGCCCAAACAGGAGTCCAAAAATGGGCAACACACTAAAAGTTTCGTCCAGAAAGGCAAAAGCATCTGTTCCAATAGCTTAATTGTGTCTGAACTACAGACCACCTCCTGTGTGCAGCTGCACAGGGAAACCAAATTCCCCAGAGGATGCAGTTCCACATGGGTGATTGGCATATGTGGTGCTACTGACAGGCAGCCTGAAAATTTGGCATTTGTTCCACATTTTAATTCCTCAAGCTTTAGTACTGTGGGATTCATACTTCAGAAGCCATGATTCTTGGCGACAGCATATAATTTACAGAGGGGGTCTGCACCATTCCTTTCCTGTTCCCTTTCTCTTCTGGATTTTTATATAGGATTTTAATTATTTTCCTTCCCTTCCCCTCCCACCCCCAGCTGCTTTAAGTTGATACAGGAGAAAGTAGAGGTCACAGGAAGAGTGAAGACACTTAATCTAATTTTTATTTTGTCCATTAATGATGCATGATTTCAGCCAGCCATTTAACAAGGGGGAACTCTAAAGTGATCACTCTTTAGAGTGATGGGGGGAAATTCACTTTAATTCCCATTCCTGTTCATGCTGCACAGAACCACCTCTCCTTCTTACTGAGAAAAATGGATCTACATGTCCCAAAAAACATATGCTGTCCTGGAAGTCTTCTCAAGAGCTTTTTACTATATTTAAAAGTGTCAGGCTGAAGCTTCGGTACTTCATTTGTGGGTGGCTGGGTTTTGTGGAGGTGTGTCTCAAAGCAAATCAGATAGGAAGCTTTCTATTTTAGTACATTTTGATATGAAGTTGTAACTATTGTTGCACATTATTCTAGCTCACAAATCAGAAAGCCTAGAAGCAGTTCTGTGTCTGCACCCCTTATATACTCTCTGCTATTTGCCAGACTCCCAGCTAGTCAGAATCAAATATCCTAAAGTGAGACAATGCTGGAAATTACAGAGATGTGCACTAATCATACATAAGGTCAAGGAGCCTGGATGTATTGAGCCCTGCATGTCCACAGGTGAGGCAGAAAAAGGCACCTTCTTTCTCTGCTGGGGTTTGATGAGTACTACAACTTTTGCCGTCTTGCAAGATGACATCTCAGCCCCTCTCTTTACCTCACATGTGTTTAATTCTTTGGCAAAGTGACTGTAGTGTGCAGAGGGGAAGAAATCCCTCTCTGGTTTAAGAATAGCAACAGTGCTGGGAGTGAGGACTGAAGAACCCAGGAGAACTGCAGCAAGGCACACTTCTCAGTGATTGTCTGTCTGCTCAACAGGAGGGATCTGGCCTCCTCTCTATGTCCATGGATGAACTCTGGACATCCCAATTACTCCATAGTCAAGGAAGCTTCTGTATTTCACAAGGTTTCTGTCAGCTGTGAATGCTCCAGTCTCCTTCCACTCACTGTGATTTTGTCAGAGAAAGAGAGCAAAGGCTTATCCTGAACTTTGAGGTAAGAGACCCAAGGACACTCATACCTCCCTTGAAGGGGAAAAAATGGGATTTCCATACCAAAAAGACAATAAGCCTGAAAAGTGTTATCTCTCTCAGAAGCCACTCAAGGGCATCATTCAAAAGAAAGTAAGAATCAGCAGTACATTCCTTCACCCTTTCAAGGTTTCAAAGGAACAGTGGGATGTTTAAAGGAAGAGGAGTGCAGGTACACAGAAGTAGGATAAGATTTGAGTATGTCAAAGACTGGGCTGCTGACAAGCACTATTTTGGAGGGACCCTAAGCAGTTCAGCTCTGCAATGGAAAAAGCGTTTGCCGAGACAGCATTGCCATTCTGGAGTCTTCTGCTCTACTCTGATGACAAAGAGGTGCTCTTTGGTCTAGGGAAAAAACTGTGTCCTGCAGCTAGCTGTCCATCTTTCTCCAAAAAATTACAAACTTGTTGCTAGGAAGTTTCTCTAGTAAGATCACTGACTCAAGAAAAGAGTCTGTGATTCCTAAGCCAAATCGTTAAGTCCCCAGAACTACAGGGATTTCCCAAAATGCCAGTGCTATATCGTCCCTGACACAGGCTATGGAGAGTTGTCATGAGGACCAAAAGCCCCTTTAAGGCAACTCTGATAGAAAAAGGGTGACAGAGAGGTGAAAAGGAAGATTTATTACATTTTGTTTCCCAGTTCTTAAGGGCTAACAGCTAATGCCTGTGAAACCAGGAATGTGGGAAGGGTAGCAGGGATTATATTTATCTGTCAGTGTTTCTAATCAAATTAACTGTGGAAGATGTTTGGGCATTCTTATCTAGTCAACCCAAAATGATAAAGATACAGAGAGAAATTTTTAAAAGAAATGAGAATTAGAGACTCACTGACATAACTGTACTCAGTTTCTATGGGATTTGGGAGCATCACCACCTTTTTGAGAACTTCCCTTTGCATGTGAAGAACACAGTTGGGTGAACCGAAATACTGCACCTGCTGTCAGGAGTATGGAAAAAGAACAGGCAGACTGGCTTGGTGCTTATGATTCTACTAACTTAAGTTTTAGTACTCCAAAATAGAATTACCATGAAGTTCAGGAGCGATTATATGTAATGATTAAAAGAATTTTCACACCATTACTGAGCAAGCCCTCTGTATTACAAGCAACTGTATTACTTGCTGAGCCAAACCATATTTCACAAGGCAAAAACCTGATCAGGCCACATTTGCCAGGTGAGTATTATGTAGTGTTTCCTTTCAGGTGCTTGATCTGAAAGTAGCAGGACAGAGTTGAAATTTTGTCTGCTTGGTTTGATTTTTCCTATGTATGTATGTTTTCAATTTTTTACTGAAATCATATATTGCAAGCAAGCCCTGGATGCACAACCCCACCTCTCCTAACAGACTTTTCTACTCTGACAGGGACACTCAATAGCATGAAATAATCCCCTTCAATTTACAGAAGAAATTCCCAGTCTCTGAATTTTAAACTATTAGTTATCCATCACTTGCAACAAAATCCAACATGGATATTCTGTGAACAGCCTGGATCTTAAATATTCACCATTAGGATGGCTGTGCCTGTGTGTGTGCAGGAATGACTAACTGTGCTCTGGCTTCCAGGGACACCAGCAAAAACAAGAGGGACTTGGACTATTTCCTGGTTTAAGTATTTAAATTAGTTTCCTCTTTCCCCCCATCACTCATTATTCTAAGCAAGAGGATATAACTGCTTGCAAGAGGCAAACAAGAAGCAGATGATGCGACAGAAAAGCAGAGACAAATACGCACAGAGGCCAATTAATTTTTTTTTTAAATTACACTACCATTTGAATGAAAACTGCAAACAGAAATGACACTGAACACCCAAGCTTGCTTCCAAAGCAATGAATTAGACCAAAAATCTCTCAAAAAGATTGTATTTAAAAAAAAACTGATGTGTGCCTTTTAAATAGATAAAGCAGTTCAACTTTGAAGTGACTGAAATACAACTTTGTCATAACCTTAATTTTGTACTTGGATCCAGATACTATGACAGAAAATATTTGATAGCAAATAGAAAAAAAAAAACAGGTCCCCATTCCTGAACAATAATGATACAAAATATGTGCATAGGATTTGGAGAACAACATCAACAAATTCTTTAAATCTTTGTCTACCTTCTGCAACTGGAGACAGTTTCCAAAGTAAGCCTGAAAATGCTTTTCCACTTTTTAATCATATATTGTTTTTAGACATTCTGGATTTGCATTTTTCTCTGTACCCAAATACTTTCTTTGAGGGAAAGCAAAAGTAAACGTAAAAGAGAAATTGAATGAGTATTGTAAAAAGTCAGTCATATAATCTTTTTTGTTGATACTGGAAACATTTTGCCATTTTAAAAATCAAGCCTAACTGAATGCGCTTAAGGCATCCAAAACACTACCAAAAAATTATGGTCCTACCCTATTAATTTCTGTTTTCCAAGGATTGCTGCTGATATCACATATTGGAAGACATGACCTACTTCCTGTATTTTCAGAGAACACAAATAAGGAAGATCTCATAGCTAAAGATATTTTAAAACCAGAAGAAAGAGAGGGGAGTCACAAGAAGTAGGGCAGAGAGGTGGGCTTGAGTGAGGTAGGGGTAGTTTGCTAGAGAACACAAAACATTCCTGGTTTTCACTACTGATCATGACTTTTTTTTTAACAAGGGCACAGCATTTATATAAATGACAAGCTACTGGCAAATAAAATAATGGCATCATGTGTACTCCCCTCTCTTCTCTGGAAAAAGAACATGCTTTTGCACAGTGCTTGGCCACCTGAAGCTGCCTCCAAACTGCTGGCCAGAGGCTGCCTGTGCTGGGACTCAAGGGAACCACGGCTGCACTCCATGCCTTGGGATTTGCTTCTGTCATTAAAGGATATCAAACTTCTGTGAGCAGAGGTGGTTCTTGTGCAAACCTGAGGCTTACTTTGCTGTAGGTTATCTCCAGGGGTCCCCATGTGAAAAAGGCTCCAAAACATCCCTTGGGTACCAAATGCTGCTGCCTCTGCTCCAGTACTCTGAACATCAGCACTTATTCCCCAATTTAAAACCCCACAGCTTTGAAGCAGTGTATGACCTATTTCTGCAGTAACAGACATTGACTTCTCAGAACTAATTATCAGAGGGAGTGTACACCTTCTCCACAAATCTATCTAAACACTCAAGCTTTACTAAATACACTCTGTTCCCTGGTCAAACTACATGGGTCTGATTTTCCTGCACAGGATGAGGTAGGATCTTGCTGCTACCAAAGCTGAAAGCCCCAAATGCAACATGACTAAGAACCGAATTGCCCTGTTTCCAGAGCTAAGGCTCCACGTGCTAATTCTCTGCTAAGCCAAAGCATTGGGCTTTGATTTCCTAACCTCAGAATGTTATCTGGCTCTGGTGCAGGATTACCATTAGCTCTGTACATCTGTCCTTACAGTAGGGTCACTGTCACACCGTATGTCACTTGAACAACCTTTATTTTTTCTAGATTTTTGTCTTTTTTAAATCACTGTTCATCTCAAAGAGCCTGGATTCCCTTGGCTTTCAAAATCTGCTTTGCATTGCTAATGCATGAAACTGTAGGCAAAGTTGCATTAGTGAGACAGAGAAAGACACGGAGAGAGAGATACTAAAAACCTGTTAAGACAAAATGTTTTCAGGTTGCTCTTCTCTTCAGTACTAACAAATCAAAACCCTAAGTGCCTAAACAAAACATCAGAGAAGGTTTATTCAATTTCCAGTTACCAACCTAATGACAACATATTTATTAAAATGCTTCTGCATAAGTTCATTATCCAATGAATATTCCTGACTTGCAGCAGTGTAACGAGAGAGTCTGACCTAGAAAGAGCAGGTCAGGCTCCACACAGAAGCCATCACAGGGTGGCGAGTCACAGCTTCAGTACATGCAAGGTATGCCAAGCTTTTGATACAGGAGGAAAAAACTCCTGCAAAATTCATGGACAATTAAGCCTCCCTCTTCCCTCTCTAGTACTGTAGTAAGAGAAAGGGTCATCAGTCTCTAGATTGTCACTATCTCAAAGGAACAGCAAAAGAAAGAAATCAGGGGATCTGGAGGGAGAAATTAAATGGGTTTTCCAAGATCAATGGCCAGCCTTCTGAGACATTATGAGGATTTTATACTTCCATAGGACCTTTCATCCCAAAGGAACTCAAACACCTCTCTAAATGATATACTGATCTCACATGAAGGCTGCATCCAGTGGAAGGGAGCAGAGAAAACCATGTCTATGCAGGTGGTCATATGACAGTTCCAGGAAATTCAGGTCTCTGCCCCAGGGGTTTAATAAGCCTGGACCTGACTGTGTAACACAGACCTGTGCAAGGTGGTGTGTAGGGGAAAAGAAGATTACCAAAACACAGGGAAATCAGCAGGAAAGAGAAAAGACATCCGTAGCTTGCTTCAGAGGGGAAAGACATCAAGTCAAACCACGTATATAAGAAGGAAATGGAAACACTCTACAGCCACTCAGAAACAAAAGCAAGACCTGAAGAATGTACTGAAGCTGGAAGGGAGATCCAGGGCACATTCCTGTTACAGCGGAAGACAACAGGGCTTTTTCTACCAGCTTAAGAATGAGCAAGTCACAGCAGAGTTCAGACTCAAGATGAAGACACTGAAAAGCCTGTCTCTCACTGAAAACCACAAAGGTTCCCTGCCTGCCTTCTATGCCTCAGCTTTGACTGTTTTTCCAATGAAAAAGTTCACCATGGAATGCAGACAAAAGAGCAGCATTAGTTACATCCCTCCCAGAGTACCCAGTGGATTAATGATGCTCCTGCAGCCCAGGATCAAACTGGTCAGATCAAAAGTTTCATTGGAGAGCTCATGCAAAGAGTTTTCAAACAAATTCAGCTACACTCAGACACAAAGATACATCAAGTACAATCTGTTATTGTTCCACCAGGAGTAAATCCTCACCTAAGCCTCAATTGTTAAAAATTAGTCTAAACAGCTCATGTTCCTGTGCCTCTTGTATTTCCCTATCTCCTTGCAGTCTGGGACATCCAGGTGTGACTGTGATCTTCCCCATGATGGGATGGTAAGATTCAAATGACAGAGGAAGAGACTACAGGTTGACCTCATTGTCAGATAAAATCCATTATGTGTGATTAAAACTTAACAAAATGCAGTCACAATAAAAATTACTATCATGAAGTGCACCATGATTTACTGACTAAATGAATGAGAAATTTATCTGCAAAAAATAGTCTTAGCCCTCCTGCATTGGCAACGCATGATAAATTGCTGATTGTGAGAAGATCATTGCTTGCTGTTGGATGACTTACACACATTGATTTTTCCTAACAACACTAATTATCATAATAGCATCTCCACATATATTACATAAAGTTTCCTCTCAGCAAGCAAAAATTATTTCAGATCTTCAGGTCCCAAACTGCGAAGAATAAAGATGGAAATGAAGGATTTCAAACAAACTACCTCCTTGCCTTTTATTATGCAGATCAAAGGTCCAACCCACTGGATCTTACTTAATCTTGAAGAGATGGGAACAACATTCAAGAAAGCACAGGCATTGTGCAATGAAGCTGTGATCACAGTGGGTTGTTTTTTGCAAAGCTGTGATCTAATTTTGTGAGGCCAAAAAAAGTCTCTGAGAAAGAAGAATGCAATTCCAAAAAACAAGGGGGAAAAAAACCCCACCATTTCTCCAATTTCATTAAGATGCACAGGGGCACACTGTGCAGTCCTTATGTAAGTGCTCCCATTGACTAAGGTTGTGTAGGTGAGAAATCTCTCACTAATTTGAAAAGGAAAAGCACAGTCTATTAATAGGAAATTAAAAGTGGTAGAATACATAAGAAAAATGGAGGAGAGAGAAAGAGAGACCACGTATTGTATTCTCAATTAACTGAAAATCAATCACAATAACCTATGTTCTTTTCTTTGAGAAATATAAGAGGTGGTAAAAGACCACCTTGAAAAAAAATGCCCAGCCATTCAGTGTCCTCTCCAGTACATGCATTTCAGACTTACCCGTGAGGATTTTCCAAAAGTCCACGCTTTTTACAGAGGAATGTGCTGCTCAGGAGCATGAATAAACCAGCTTATTTACTGACATTAAGGTTTTGGGTTTTTTGACCCAGTACACTGTACTTAAAGTGGAGAGCCTGGGCAGAAACAGACATATCAGCTGCCTTTGGTGAAAGAGCAATGCCAGAATACACCCAGGAGAGCTCCCAGTCTGTGCTGGCCACTCCACAGCTGCTGTCTGCTATAGGAAGCACAAAGCTGGGAGTTCTGCTTAAGTTACAGCCCTGACATTTCCACTCTACTCTGTCCTGTGCTGCCCAGAAGCCAGAGCCCCCTCTGGCACAATGCTTGCCAAGTAGCTGGAAAGCAGAGCAGGCAAGCAGGATGCTCCAGACATGTGAGTGGATAATAAGGCGTAAGAGCTCTGTTGGTCTTTATTCACCTTTCCCGGGCCAGCTGCAGTGGGAAACAATGCAGGATTGCTGCAACAATACTGTATTGCTGTGCATGGAGTGAGCATTGCAGCTTTTACTGAAAGGCAGAAAGGTTTAGGGGCCCTGTTCTTTCCACAGACTGCTTTCTCCTGAAGGGCTGCACTGGTACCTGTGGTTTTCCCCCTCCCTGGCCCCCAGTCATTGCCAAACTGGGACCTTTTCCACTGCTCCATTAGCACAAAAATCCCAGGCTTTCGTGCAAGTGTGCCTGCAGGTGACACCCGTGTCCCTTTCAGCAGGGCATTTGGAAAACAGCCCACCCATTATGCAACCCGAGTCAAAGATTTATATTTTTTTGGTAGCAGTTTTCACTCCTATCTGCACCTTGGGAAGGACTGGGGATGTAATCTCTGTACTGTTTGCAAACCAGGTACTGGAATGGGTAAGTGCAAAGGGAAATTTCTAGAGCAGCACAGGCACAGCTGGTGACTTCTCTTGTCTCATGGTGAGAAATCTCTGACATCTCCCACTGACACCCAGAGTTTCACCCACTTCAGACACACAAGCTTTTTGGTACATACAGTTTCCCCATTATGTTGTCTTTTACGTGGGGGATGTAAGCAGGTGCTTGGGGAAACACAGAAATGATTCTCCTTGATCCTGGACTAGCAACCCCCATATGATCAGATGAATAAAGTGAACACATCGTCAGAGTGACCACATACACTAAATTTTACTATACATCCATGTGCATTGTGTAGTTTGTTATATGCATAGTAACTATTCCAGAAATGTCTTAAAAGGCTTTAAATATTTCTGTTCTATGCACATATCTATGAGAACAGTGAAGTTGTCTTCAAATGATGGGACCAGTTTCACATGATATGAAGGGTTTAAAAGTTATTCTCCACAAAAAATCACTTTAAATTGCTTTTCCATCTGTAAGACTGCAAGGGTTTGTAACTCTAATTTACTGCATTCTCCTGCCATAGACAAATCCTCTAGGGTGTGCATGTCCCTGGCCACTTAACAATAGAAAATTCCTACATATTTTGTTTTGTTTTAGCCATCTGTGATATGGGCACTTTGCAAATAATCTTTATCCAGTGAAGCTGTTCCATAGTCTGGAACACTGAAATTCTGGTTAAAAAGGATTAGCAGTCAGACTGCAGGTATAGAGGCCAAATTTATTTAATGAATGGTGCTACTACATTAGTGAGATTATAGCTAAGATTCCCCAGTTCTTCACCTGTCCCATGACTTGTTAAAAAACCATTTAATATGACAACAAATATTTCATATTATTTCCATCTGCCAGAGGTATACAGATCACAGAAAGCCATGGTGTCTGCAGTATTTTCCTGTGAACAGTGACAATACCAAAAAAAGGTCCTGTGCTATTAAATGGGTATGGAGGGGAAACAGAGAGATAAAAGCTGGATGAGGGGAAACAGGAGATAAGCTTAAGCAGGGAACTTAGAGAGAAAGAAAAATGGCTTATGGAGTAGTGGGAGAGAGAAAAGAAGTAGACAAATAATATAGGACAGATTAAAAAAACCAACCAACCAACCAAAAAAAAAAAAAAAAAAAAAAAAACCCAAGAAAAAAAAAAAAAAAAAAAAAAAAACCCAAGAAAAAAAAAAAAAAAAAAAAAAAAACCCAAGCAAAACAACAACAGAAAAAAAAAAATCCCCCCCAACCTGCTGGTTTCAGAGGGAAATAAATACACACTGGAAAAATAATTCCCTGGAAAGTGCATGTTGGGCTGTCTCAGGAATCTTGCTTTCTCTAGGCAATGCCATGTACAAAAATTCAGATTCTTTTGAGGATGTTTACTCTTCAAGGAATGTCATGTCACAAAAGGAGGAGTCATCTCAGGACAGACCTTACACTCTCTCTAGGCAGAAAGACACTTTCAGATTTTCTTGTTTTTCAAAGACATTGACTTTTCTCCAGTTTCTCCAAACAGTATAAGCAAACAAAAGGCATCTTATAGGTTTACCTGTTTTTCAAACCAGATTTTAACCACAAGTGAGAAATCTGACAGAAAAGATTCTACAGAAGGGTGCTAGCATGAGCCAAAGACAAAGCTTCTGGAGTGAGTAATCAGCTTTAATACCGCCCAAGTGTGAAACACAAGTGAAAAGGAGATAGAGGAAACAAGATTTTGTGACAGTACTGCTAACTTGGGCTTGCTTTCTTATGCGATACTTGATCCTCTCTAGGCAGCTCCTCTCTTACTGTAGAGGAAGAGCTGCTAACAAGCTCCCACCAGGTGTAAATGAGGAAGCACCTGTTTGGAAGATTGTGTTGCCACAGAATGGGTGGTTTTGTCCCAATGTGTAAGATATGCTTGCAGGCCAATGCATAAAAAATGTTCCTCTCACACATGAAAAAGGGGCTGGGGAGTGAGTGGGAGGACACCAGAATGCAACAAGAGAGCAAAGAACATAGGAACCAACGGATCTGCTCTTCTTATTATTAACAAATTTGGCTGTTTGACAGACAACACTAAGCAGGTGAACATTAACATAAAGAGGGCAGGCTTCCCATTGCCCATGAGGAATGAAATCTTTGCTGAGAGCAGAAGCCACATTTTTTAGCAAATTAGATGCAGCAGCTGGGATTTGGCAGAACCTCCTGAGCAAAGGACTCCAAATCTGCACTTAACCACTAACTTGGACAGTCTTTCAAGAGATATTAAGTGTTCCTACTATGGACACACACACGTTGCAGGAGGGAACACACATACCAATAACATAACGCTTCTAGGTAGCATAAGGCTTGAATATTTAGAAATGTTTTGGAAAGCATCAGAAATAGGATCCACGTAGATAAAATGAAAGACAAAATAGGAAGTCAGAAGTGAGAGGTACACCTTGCTGCTGATCTGGAACATCCTAGCCATCCAGGGAGTATAGACTGACCATCAGAGAGCACTCCTTCACACCGACACAGGTTAGGTAGATGATGAGCTCAGAGCTCAGAGAATGGGTGCTGACACTGGTCCTGGTATCACGGCTCTGGGATCAGGTGGCTAGCCCTCTGTTGTGGCACAACCAGGCTGTAAGTCATATTGCTTTCGAGAAGGGATAAAATACCTCCTGGTAATATGTGTCCAAAAAGCTATACTAGCCACAATGGAGTATGCAAACACAAGTCTGTTTTAAACGGACTGTTGGGTTCCACATGCAACCCCAGAAAACACAGTGACATTCAGAACATTCCTGAGCTTCAGCCATGAAGTGCAGTAAAGAAGGGTGAGCAAAACTGAGCCCCTAAAGATGGGGCTATTACTTTTCCTTTGAAAATATGAGCCTTACTTGGTCCTAAGTTCCTAGCTGGAACATTAGTCAGTACTTAATGATGTTCTCCTCAAGTAAAAGAGCTGGAATGTATTCATGCTCCTGGGAGAAAAACATTCAGTGCCATCAAAATGTTCTTGGGGAGGCAGGGGGGTGGAGGGATGTCGTTTAAGGAACACAGGGATTACAACAGAGCAGGGATTTTCTCTTTCTGACAGTGCTTAGTCTCCTAGACTTCTCTCTGTGTCTTCCTCTTCTGCCATTCTTGCACCTTATTGAGCAGCACAGATAATTGTGGACACTCCAAATGTGATATTTCTGATTTTCAGACCTCTTCACAGTGCTACCCAAAATGAAGCTGTCACTGTGTGTACTCTTTAATTAGCTGCAACACCTCTGAGGTGGGCATTACCGCTTCTGACATGTGGCTCTGACACCCTCCACAAAGCGCCACCACAGCAGAAATGCCTAGATTTTCTTCCCTCACAATGCTGGGGTTTTTTAGCAGCTGTATCAGGTGCACAGGACTGCCTGAAGGAGCAGTTGGGAAAGGATTGCCATGTATTCCCCCATTCCCAAAGGACCCCTTTTCCCCATTACACTGGTAACCGGTGATGGGTACATGGGGAGAGGAACCCTGCAGTTTGCCCTGTTCCCTAGGCTGGCTCTTTATGTGCACTAGCCCTTCTGGCCTGCCTTCCACAAAAGCCAATGCCATTGCCAGGTGGCCTGCAAACAGGAAAGAGGAGGTGATACAGGAGACAGCATAGGAGGATGTGTACAGCATGGGGAACAATGAACAATCTAGTTCAAAGTAGTATTTTTAATTAGAGGATACCCTATAACATTTATCCTTATCAATTGATTATTTTATAAGTTTTCTTTGCTACAAGCTCCTTAACAGAGAGAAATCAGAGCAGAGAGAGAGCACAGGGAAAGAAAAGGAGGTCCCTGGCAGAGCAGGCTAGGTGATCACTGTGGAGCAGAAACTGCATGAAACCTACTTAACTGATTTGAGCAGCAAAGGCATTCCATCCTCCATGCAGTAAAGAGTGAACAGGAGAGGATACTGCTTATGCAAGAACAACTCCTGTTGCAAGTATATTTCTATATGTACAATTAAAGTCTTCTTGAAATACTACTGAAAAAAACTAAATTTCAAGCTCGCTTGGAATTAAATCTCAGCTTGTATATGCCCCTACTATGGAGGGAGATGGAAAAAGATGGAAAGAGTTAATTTTTAATCCAGTCTCTTGTTCACTTTACAAAGGATGGGAAAGACAATGACACAATGCTTAAATTGAAAAATAAACTCCCAGACTACCCAGAAAAGGCTTTCCTAGCAAAGGGATTTGCTAACAATTTGTTTCCTGCAGAACAGAATAGTCAAAAGGCAATTTTAAATCTAATGTCATCAGAGATACATGAAATGACACTGAGGCTTAGAAATGCTGCTGAGGGTGGAAATGCAGCCTGAAAGGAGACAGTTTGTTTCATCTCTTATAATCAGTACATAGAGCAGTAAGGGCCCCAGATCTCAATAATCTAAAGTCCATTTTTATATACCTGATGAAGGCTAATCATTCATTGATTTATGCATTTACATTCAGATGTTTAGAAATTATAAGGACACCCCCACCCACCCCCCTTTAAATGGTTATTCAGTGGAAATAAGATAGGTCTGAGTGTGTTCAGATCCAAAACAGTGCCAGAGAAAATGGGTGGACAACTGCAAAGCCTTCCTTCGGCCTTTCCAGCAAAGCCTATTCTCTTCCAAAATGAGTTGCAAGACAATGAGTTGCCTGGCTCTCATTACCAGCAAGGGAAAGCTGACTACCATTCTCATTGAATAGCATGAGGCCTGGAAGATTAGGCAGAGAAGAGAGATCTTCCCTGTTCCTCTGAAAAAGAGATGAAGTAGAGAGATCTCCCTGGCATTGGACCTGTTCTGTTAAATCTGGCCAGGACCTGCTGCTGATTTTATCACTGCTGCAAACTACAAGGCCCAGTAAATCCACTGCATTCACAGCCTTCTTGCTTGTGGCAATTTGTGGCAATTTGGTGCAGGGTTGAGCAATTACTTCACCTGTGTATTCAGTATGGACTGTAACTTGGAAACAATGTAATTTCATTCTGTGATGTGTATTTTCTAAAAGGACTGTGTGACACCATAGAAATACAAACACAGCCAAAGGGGAGCTTCCAAAAAAGAGGTCTGGAGTTGCACCAGAACCTTGAGGGTACAATTGGATAAAAGAACAGGTTGGATTGGAATGGTGGTAAGGAAAATCCCCAGTATTACATTATCTTATCATTATAAGATTCATAATTTCACATGTTTTCCCTTCACTTTAATATTCTTAAGCCAAAAGTGGAAGGAAGAATCAAAGCTTTACTCTAAAAAGCAAACTGCTGTTCCAGATGGATACAGAATAGCTGGAAGTCAAGAATCCTAGGAGTTCAGAAAACAGGAAGATAACTACTACCTTATCCCCAGTATGTATTAATTTTATGAGTTCATGATTTTAAAGCAATTTTAGAATTTCTGAGTATTTCCAACCAGCAGTGTTGTGAGTCATGAGTTGACTTTTGTTTTAGGCATTGAGACTTATATATTTATGAATTTAAACACAGGGATATACATTCCTGTAAAATTATGGTCTGATTAATGTTTTTGAGATGTTGAGAAGCAAATTGGCAAACCTAGGAATTGTAGAAGGGAAATTAATAAATACAGGGGCAAGAAGAAATCTAAGTATCTATACTCCAGGAAAAGGTAAAGCTAAGGACACATATGGACTTACAAAATTTACACAAGCACAAATCTAAAACTCAAACATTGTCTAACAGCAAGCTATTCAATCTGCATCATGGCTGAGTATTGCAAGATCCCAGGCTGGAGAAAGAGAAACCAGAGCCAGTCAAACCAAAATGCTCACACAAGTGCTCTGCGAGTTCTGGCAACCAGTATTGAGGTACTAAAGGCTAAATAGACAAAGTGCTCTCAAGGACAGAAACCTTACTCTTTGTCTTTGCAATAAGTCTTCTCTTAAAATAGAAATGGCAAATAACAAAATCTAACTTATGACCTGAACTCACTATCTACATGAAAACAGGACAGTTGATTGGTTTGCAATAAACACAGAAAGTTACAAAGGCCTGTGGACAATAAGAAGTTGGCTATGGCTGGTATTGCTGGAAGCAGGTAGAACGGGTCATGAGATTGGAAGCTAAAACTGATGATGCTAACTTGCACTTTCAGGAAGAAAACGGCACAAAAAACCCACTAGGAAAGGGTAGCACTCTATGTAAAAATATGCTGCTACTGGCTACAGACATTTCAAAACCACAGTGCTTCACAACTGCAGTTGTAATGAGTAAAACTGAAGGAGAGTTGATTGGCACACATTTAATCATTAAACTATTGGACCTTGCTAAATAGCAGGACAAACTGCTCTTTATGTAGCAATCTGGATTATGTACGAAGGAAAGGTGTAAAGAAAAGAAGTAAAATAGAGGACATTTAATATACAATTTGTGCAGCCAGTAATACAAAATATCTGCTTCTAAAAATAACGTAGGACATTTTCTTTACAGATGTGAATAATACCACTATAAGTCTTCAAGAAATTTGACAAGAAGAAAATCACACAACAATGTATTTTTATAAATCTTAAACAAATGGAGACATTTCTATGAATCAAACAGTTACCATTACAACTGTGTTTTATAAAGTGGAAAAGACCAGTTTTTCTGACACACTCTCTAGCAAAGCAACGGAACCACTGGTTCCAGCTCTCTGCCAGTAGTAACTTGGAGGATTTAACAGTGAATACTGGTCAGCATGGTTTCAGGACAGTAGGTTTCACCAAAGAAATTAATAGAATCATAGGGTTATTTAGGCTGGAAGAAACCTCTAAGATCACTGAGTTCAGCTTTTAACTCAACTCTGCCAAGTCCACCACTAAACCACTGCCCTTAGGGCCACACATGTGCATGTTTTTTAAATACCTCCAGGGGTGATGAATCAACCACTTCCCTGGACAGTCTGTTCCCATTTCCTTAAAACAGGATGAGTGGTTTAGTTGGAGTATGGGAGCAATGCTCTTATACTTTGATTTTGCAAGGTCTAGGCTGTGGAGAAAACTTGATATTGAAGAAAAAACATTGCTAAATGAAATTAACAAAGTTTGTATTACATTAATAAGTACACACCCACAGGTCACAAAATGAGGAAACATCAATAAAAATGGGTTTTAGGGTTATGCCATGGATATCTTAGCCAAATGCTATCCAATGTTTGTTTCTAGTGATTCATGCTAACATGGCCTTCTTTACAACACAATGGGCATATGTCAGCAGGCATGGTAAGAAGGCTATGCTCTGTTCACAAATTGCCTGGTAAGATGGCCAGAATCCATCTGAGCATGTTTTGTTAGCCCATCTGTCCTTAAAAGTCTACCGGAGACTGATTTCCAGGGAGCACATTTGGACTTTTGTAAAAGGCAGGCACAGCATCTAAACTCCAAGTCAAAGCTTTGTGGAAAGCAGTGTCTACAAGTCAAAATAGCACAGACAGGCATTCACTATAGCTCTACAGGCTGCTCAGCAAGATAGTGATCCTCACTATATCCTTCATTTCCATTCCAGCCTGTCTCCCCTAAAATCTGGTACAACAGTTGTTTCTCTGTCACACTTTCATGCAGTGAATACAAATCTTTCTTCTTTACTTACAGGTAGGCTTTTAGAAAAGGCCAAATTCCAGAACATCAACAATCGCTTTGTCTTACTATCTCAAAGATAACCTTTAAAAAAGTGTAAAATCTCTTTTACCATTTCAGAGAGAAACACACCCTTTCACTTCTAAATTACAATGATGATTATGTTTTCGAAGTGTTCTCAGGACCCAGGTCCCCCTTTATCATGCAAAACCAGACTGAGCAGATGATGGATCTTGAATGTATAAGATTAAAACAAAGGACAGATAACTAAATATGAAGATATGCCTGCAGGATTGTGTAATTTCTCTCCTTCATTCACATCTCTACAATTTTAAACAAAATAACTAGTAGTCTAATTAGGAAATAGTTGCAGCATTCTCACAGTCCCATGCAGGCAAATAGCTGCAGTCTAGTTTTACTTTTCTTACGCCCACGGAGAATTCTGTTTTGTTTTGACCTCTCATTACTTTCCCTCTCACACTTGGCTCCAAACATCAAATTTTGCTTCAGCCATTCAACAGTTATTCCTTAGGGCTGCTTTTTTTTCTTCCATTATGTATTCATATAGAACAGCTGGAACTAAGAAAAAGCACAATTAATTATTCCTAAATTTCCCAAAGAAAACGTTTTTACTTTTCCTCAGTTTGAAATTACTTTTTGATTTGAGGAACAAGAGAAAAATTGCCTCCCATAAAACCTTGCATACATCTCAAAAACTTAATGGAACATTTTAGCTTAAAAAACAGCATAATTTTTGAGAAGGAGGTGGGTTAAGATTTTCTTCCTTTTATTTCTAAAATAATAGAAAAAGTCTAAACAAAGCCACTGTTGCATCTTGGTGGGGAACTGATTTCTTTTATTATGACATGAGAACCAGAAGAGAAGAGAATCTCTACCCCTCAAATATCAAGCAAATTGCCAGCCCTGTGAAAATCTACTTGCTGGATTAGCCTATGAGCCCCACCTGAGTAAGAATAGAAGAACCACCCAGAAAAAACAAGAGCAAAAAAGGACAACACCTGCCACATACTCACAAACTAACAACTGGATTTAGGGCAGATCAGGATACATGGAGCAAGGCAGAGAGCAGGGAATTCTAAGTGTGCGTCCGACCAAGTGGAGAACAGTCAGGTATGAGGTAATATTAGTAGGAAAGAGTCTTGATTAGGTAGACGAATCAGGATCCACCATGAGTTTTGCTGGATATAGATGGGTCAGGATCTGCCTATGGTTTTAACAGTTCAAGAAAAAAATCCCATCAAAATTACCTTCAGGCCACCTCTGAAAAAATCCCTGACTCAAAAATCCAAACCAGTATCGGCTTTGTGTAAAAACATCCCAACCAGTGCTCCTGTGAAGAGAAACAAGGTATAAAATAAGATATAGGACTTAATGGTTCAGGGCACATGGGTCGTTCAGCAAGAGTTTGTTGAGGGCTGCAGTGCCAGTATCAGTCCTGAATCTCCACAGAAAAGCAAAGGACTAACACATCTGACAAGAAGAGTCTCAATACAATGCAGAGATCCCTTAGAGAAGCCCTACTTTAGAGAAGCCCTACTTTAGAGAAGTTGGATACTCACTCTGCTAGCTAGGCTGCTGATTTAGCACTCTGCCTGTCCAACCACTCACACACATATTGAGCAGAAAGGCTTCTTCTCTTTACAAGAGCAGGCAGTGATGCTGACCCAAGCCCAGAGCACTGACACATTAATCAGACAGTCATGGACAGCTGACTTCCACAGAGCATCTGCAAAGCCGCAGCTGGACTGAAAATAGTGGTGTATCTCACTAAAATACACTCAACAACAGAAGCAATGAGTTCATATAAGAATGCTACTTATTACAACAGAAGAACCTCAGACAGAAATGGGTTTTAATTAGTACCCATACACATGCACAGAACTAAGCCACATAGGCATTTTACAGCAGTACACAGAAAATAAGCCAAGGCACTTATGTACATGTCAAATGAATCTCTAATCAGCTTTTTGTTCTCGAATATGCCCTTGTAAGAGTAATTTGACAGAAGTATATGGTCACTGCTAACTATGAGGTGCAATGGGTAGGTCCTCTTTCTCCTTAAATAAAATTTGTTAAATCATTGTGATTATTTAACACAAACCTACACTTTTACAAATCTCTATCAAACCCCAAAACTACAACAAAAGTAGAAACTATAAAGTGACAGAAAGATACATTCACTTTACATTCAGAAATGTATTTCAAACTGAAGAGTGCAATATTCTTATTTTTCATCTGTGACTATCAGCATGTAGTAAGTTGTAGAATCAGATAACCTGCATTAGTCTGTGTTTAACTTAACAATATTAACATTTTTACCACTTTTGCAAAAACAGTACATTCCATCAAGCACATCTTGCAATAACAAGCTTTCTAATTTTCCACAGGAAAATGCTTTTCAGGGAAGCAGGAGACAAAGAAGGAAGAAATATATTACAGTTAGAAACTTATTACTTCAACCTTTCTCACCAAAATAAATCCCTTCTGTGTAGGCAAGTGGATTCCACAAGTAGTAAAGGGACCTTTTGATGTCTACACAAAAGCAAGAAGTCCCTCATCCTGGATGGATCAATAAAGGTGAATTGCACATACTATATAACAAAGTATGGCTCTGCCTTAAGTTTCTTCTTTGTATGTCACAGAAATTACTTAATATCTGGACTTGTTTATGGAACAACATATAATTCCATCCAAATATCTAGTTTTTCCTACATTAAAAAAAAAAAAAAAGGAACTGAATAAGATTAGATATATGAAACTATGAAACCTTGGCTACCCATTCATATTGTGGAATTGCCGAGATATTAATATGAATTTCTTGACTTATGAAACAGAGGAGATGGCATTAACTCTTTCACACAGGCAGTTCATGCTCTCAGCTGTTTGATGGGTCTTTGAGTTCAGCAGATTTAACAAAAGCAAAAGAAAGAAACATAAAGCACTAGGCAGCATGACCAAGAATCCTCTGCCTCTTATTTACAAAATGACCAATCTGCAGCTACAATTATAGTCTGAGTTCTAAGTTATTATTGCAATATTTCTCTAGATAAGCCTTCCCCAAAAGAAGAGGATTTAGATCATCTATGTTTAATGAAATAAGCAAGCAGAATTAATATAAAAATACAAACCTTTGAGCGGTCACCATACATCCTGAACCAAAACCAGGAAGAAGATGAACATTTCTTTTTGTTTTGCAATTAATTTTAAATAATATGTCATGTGCTCTGACCTGGTAAAGCTCCTACTTCTCCTTATTGGTTGATCCCCAAACTCCATAAGCTGAAGGAATGACAAAATTTGCTGTATTTCTACATGCATTACAGTGTGAGTCACAGTTAAACCATGCTCAGAATGAAGTATTCCTTGTAGGTGGTGTGGAAACAGCTAATTTGGTGAAAAGCTGTTATGCTAAAATGATCAACCAACAATTCTATTAGTGTATTAAACACTATTAGTGTATATCAGACTTCTTGACATGTTTTGGTGGCACATAACGTCTGTGAAGGCATCACTTACTTTGAGAATTGATTATTAACTTTAATCCATTTTTAAACTCTCAATACAACATTTAGAAAATTTGTTCTTGAACCTTTCCATGACACGAGTGGGCAGATCTTTACAGGGGCTGCATAACTAAGAATACCTTGCTGACCCCAGAGGTGATAGGGCATTGATGTAACCACTATTCCAACTGGTTATTAACTAATTACAAAGTATTCTCCAAGCCTGACCACTGCTGCACCAGAGTTTAGCATGGAATACATGTGAGACATTGATGCAAAGGCTCTGAGGCCAACATGGCTTTAGCCTCTTTCTGAAAGACAAACACTTGGGGTTGCTAAAGACTGCTTGAAAGTCCCAGAATAAACCATCTCATCTCATCATCATAGTCCAAGCACCACTAAAAGCATTCTGTTGTTCTTATTTTTTCCGGTTAAAACCAAAGGCACTCAGAACCCAAAATGTTCTTCCTTTGATCCCTGAGCCAAAATGCCAAAAATGCTGTTTAAAGGTGGCTTGATCTCTACCCCAAGAAGAAGGGACCAACTGCTCCATCTTTTTGTTATAACGCTAACTACACTGTGGTAAACTAAGCCATGCAGTGGTTTGAGATCCACAACCACCAAGTCTTGCATTATGAAAAAAAGGAAATAAACTCTCCAAGGAAGAGTGACTTCTGACCCAAAATTTCCCAGAGTAGCCCCAAGCACTCATCAGAAGAGGCACAGGGAAAAAACCAGTGAATTAACAACAGCTCTGAAGTATAATGCAACATAATTTTAGTAGTTTCTTAAAATAATCAGGCTCCAATACCATGTGAAAAATCCAAGAAGCATCTGCAATGACATTCCATACTTTCCAGGAGAAAGAGAAGGTGAATGGAGGCGACTGGACAAAGAGGTGTCGGCCTCTGTATTGGCCAATACAAGAGGCCTATTTCACAAAGCCTTTGTATTGGCCTCTTGTTGCGCACGTGTTGTGCACTCACACTTACCTGACCAAGGGCAGGGAGTGTTGCATATCCCATGGGCTGATTTATCATTCCTTTCTGCTTCATGATGAGCATGCGTTTCTGCTCCTCGCTCAGGTGTGCCACCTGAGCTTGCATCTGCGTCTGCTGGGACTGCTGCTGCTGGATGTATGGCATCATGGTGTTCTTTCCGGGATTTGCCATTGCTGGGGTCATCAACTGGCTCAGCTCAGTACTGAAATGCGTCAGAGGTTTGGTGTTGCCATAGGAAAGCATATTGGGCTGTTTTCCCAAGGAGTTTGTGACCAAATTATTTGGCTGCTGACTGATCATGTTCATGTGATTTTGAGGGAGGTAGTTATTAATTGTGGTCTTCTGGGAATTGTTTGCCATAGGAGGCACTATAGGGTTTTGGTTGTTAAAGGCTTGAGAATATATCATTGGACTATTTGGTTTGTCTGCACTGAAGGGTCCTCCATAGGGACTAGATGGAGGCCCCACTGGTGACCAGCTTGAGGGCTGATTTGGATGCTGTTGCTGCTTCTGCTGCATGAGCTTGGCTCTTTGCTGCTGCTGGGCTGCCATCTGCTTGAGCTGCTCAGCTGGGGACAGGTCAGCACTAGGCAGGGTCACTGGCCCAGGCCCCGATCCTGCCACAGCTGATGCCAGGTTCATGAGAAAGCCATTCCCAGAGTGCACCTGTGTCTGTCCAGGAGTGTGGGCCTGGCTGGGAGTCTGAGGGGACTGGACAACACAGTTTGCTGGTGATCCAGCAGGGACTGGGGCCAGTGGTGCGCTGGATGCAGAAGCAATGCTGGAGCCTGAGGAGATGTTGGAAAATGGAGGACCAGAAGAAGATGGTCTAACCTGGGGAGACCCTAATGGGACGTGAGCAAACGGAGAATGGGATGGATCACTTTTTACGCTCGCGCTCTCCTGAGTCTCTGTGGCAGGCCTGGGAAATTCGGGCTCCTTCTTCTCGTCAAAGTCTTCATTGAACAAATCCTGTATATCATCTTCTGGGACGGTGTTCGCCAGCTCATCTATAAGCTCCTGCCACTCCTGATCATTTAGGTTAATGTCTGAGAAGAGCTTGTTCTGATTCGAAAGAGATGTTTCAGAAGTGTCTATGCAGTTGGAGTCATCCAGAGGCTCTTGCTTTAGTTCCTTGTTGTGCAGGATGTTAAAACTATCATCCAGCTCACTGCAGCCATTAACAGGGAGCTTTACCTCAGAAAGCCCACCATTTTCACCCAAGTCTTCTAGACCACTCTTGTGAGTTCCACTGTTCTGCAGGAGCAGAGGAGCTTTCATGTCAAGCTGGTGAAGAGGAGAAACAGCAGGTAAAGGCAAATTAATGGGCAAGATGTTGATTGCCTCAATGCCTGGCACATCCTTCCGTGTCCGCTTGCTGGTTGGAGAAAAGTTCCCATCACAAACTCCATTCTGCTGTTCTCCATTGAGAGGTGAACGTGCGCCTTCCAACTTCCTTTTGACTGTCTCTTGAAGCTTAAAGAAAACAAGAGGAAAGAAAAAAATTAACCATTTGCAGATGCAAAAGAAGTGCTCATGGGCACTGTGACAAGAGACTCCTCATCAAGCCAGTGACAATAAGTTTTAAAACTGATTAGGAAGTTCCTCTGATTTCATTCTTATGCCTTGATCAATTTGAAACCACAGTCTAAAAACCTCCAAACAACCAAACACCTCCCCCTGTCCCAAACCAAACCTTCCCTTGACTAGGAAAGCAGGACTGTAAAATATGTCTGTGCTTTCCAAGGTGAATCTGTGCCAACTTCCAAGAAATTTAGGGAGCAAGTTGACTAATTTGACATTTTAGTGCCTAATACAGGGATAAGATTTAAACAGTGTGCCTAACACAGTGAGGAGTATTAAAATGGAATTTAAAAAAGAGAAAAAAGGGATCACTAAAATTTACTAATCACTCTGAATTTTTTTTAAGTTTCTAGAAGCTTCTTTAAAAAATAACTGCAATATAATTTATTGACTACTTATATTGAAATGTGTTGTTGACAAAAAAAAAATTACATAGTTTCATTTGACTAGCCCAATGTTCTTGCCTAACACATTGAGAATCACTATTAAGGGAGAAAAAAAATAAATCCACCCTAGAAAACAGAAGGTGCTTTGCATAACTTCAACTCAATCAAATAATGAAAAAAAGGAAATCAGCTATATGCTAAGAGCTAACATAAAACATAAATAGCTAACAGAAATAATAGCAAGACAAGTCTACAGAAAAGCAAAAAAATTGGAATATAAGAATTTTATAAAAAAAGATAGTATATTAACATCAGTTTTAAGTCAGGTTATAGAAGCATAGCAAAGGGCTGTAGCAAGCAGCAGTCCTCCCCACCCACACCCAAGTGGAGTCTTTTACTTATGAATGAGGCTAAAAAAAGCATCTCTCTTCAGCTAAGGCAAAAAACAATAGTGGGGAGGGGAGGAAGCAAAGAGGTCACAGCTCTAGCAAACGCCTTCAGGACACAATTGCATCCTTGATACTAGAACAATAAAAGACAAAATACTGAAAGATTTTATCAGTTTTTAAAGTACTCTTACTGATAGGAAAGTCCCAGATATGCAACTCCCACCCCTTCCCTAACCTAGAGGTCTTGAACCTTCTTTCTTCTCATAATCTAGATCCCATTTATTTCTCCCATCCCAGAGGGCTGGTTCCCCTTTCATCCCATGTGTAAGATGGGCAAGCAAATCTGTATCTTGCCCAGGTTTTGGAGGGAGTGGTTATGGGAAGGCTGTGCTCTTCTCCTGCCCCTCAGGCCAGCCTGGCCTCTTTCAGCACACAATGCAGAGGGATGTGGCCAGCACAGGCATTGCTGCAGCCACAGCTGAGCATGCATAGGACACCAAGCTACTGCGAGGCTGCTCTTCTGCAGACAACCAAGCAGAAAGGCAACACTATGAGTCTAAGCAGACCATCAACTCCTTTATATTCACTGGAGCAGAACAGCTTTTTAATGTGGGAAAATAATTAAAGTGTGAATAAGAGTACCCAGTGGGTCACTGTTGGCATAAGTTGCCAAGACTTTGCTGCCTGTTCTACCTTGCACAAAACCAGTGCCTCCAAGCCTCCTGCAGGTGGAAATTCCTCCACCTTGTGGCTTCTGTGGTGCCACACAAACCAGCTGCTCTGTAACCACAGCCTCTGCCACATGGCTGGTCTTCTTCTCCAGTCTGGTCATAAAACCCTGAATTTGGAGAGTTGTGGATGTTCATCTTGGAGATGAGAAAGTTCTGGGCAGACCTTTATAGCACCTTCCAGTACCCAAAGGGCCTACAAGAGAGCAGGAGAAGGACATTCTACAAGTGATAGGACAACGGGTAATGGATTCAAACTGACAGAGGGTGGTTTGGTTAGATATTATTAGGAAATTCTTCCCTGTAAGGATGGTGAGGTGTTGGCACAGGTTGCCCAGTGAAGCTGTGGATGTCCCATGCCTGAAAGAGTTCAAGGCCAGGCTGGATGAGGCTCTGAGGAACCTTATCTAGTGGAAGGTGTCCCTGCCCATAGCAAGGGGGTTAGATTATTTTTAAGGTCCCTTCCAACCCTTCCTAAATTCTGTGAACTTATGCCTATGCAGCTCTGAAGCAGGTGTCCATACCCTGAGTCTCCCCCCTCCCCAGTTTCCGGAGATGAGGGAACAGGCATGGCCAGTGGTTTGCACCAAGAAATTCCTTTCCCTGTGTTGTAGGCTGTGATGTGGAACTAGCCTGCAGCAACGTGGGGGTCAAGATGATTGTGGGCATGTTTTGGCCCTCCCTATCAAGTCGCTGTCACTCTGTTCCCACTCCTTTCCCAAATGCAGCAGCTCTTGTCCCCATGAGCTCCACAGGTGCAGGTGGGAATGCACACTGTGCCACTCTCTCTGGATTAAAGACTGGCACAGTCAAGTTTAGCAACAATAGTCTGCAAGAACCCACCAGGGTGCAGAGAACAGAGCCCTGCAAAAAAGTATTGCCTTCTGTCCACACCTTCTCATCTCTCTGTGCTGCGGCAGCAGAGCTCTGCTAGCAAGAGGTGCTTGCCCAGAGGTGGTAATTGCCTCAATCTGTGCCATTTAGCAGCCATGTGGAAAGGAAGTCCAGGATTAGTGTGAAGGATCAAAATCATATTCCACAAGGGGACTTATGATATGGGCCTCACCTCTGCTGCCTCCCTCCTCTAAAAACCCATGTTAAGCTGAACATTGGTGTGTGGCCTTACAGCTCCCTGACGCTTCTTGAGTTGTGTATCTGCTGTGCTGCAGATTCCTACAGCTTAGTTGGTTCCACTGATCTTTATAAAACCCTGGATCAGATCCTGGAGACAGGAAAGGATGGTAGAGATGTGGTAATGGCGCCGTTTCACAAGTACAACAGCCCAGCTCCAGGGCAAGAAAAGAAAGATCACAAGCTGGCCTCAAGTGCAGGTGGTCAGCTGATATAATGGGTTAAAATAGCATCTTTAAATATTATTTAATAATAATGGGCCACTCACACAATTTACAGCTGAAATCACCCATTTCAATTCCTAGGCCATCACACTGCAAAGTTGCTATTGCCATATCAGAAAAACATTCCCCAAACAGCAAGTGACTCAAGACCAAGCTCAATGGGAATACACAGGCAAAACCAGGATTTGAAGAAATGTTCAAAATGTGTCATGTCCATTTACCCCAAGTTTATAGTCACCAAATGCTGGGCTAAAGTAAGAACAGGATGTGGTGGCAGGCTTCTCATCATGAAGTAAAGTTCCTATAAGGAACAGATGGGACACAATTTTGTCTTAATGACAAGGCAGGGACTAGTGAAAGTGACAAGTGAACTGACTCCGTATGCTTTGCAAGTTTGAATGAATACTTTACAAAAATATTGGTGAGAGTGATATGCTTTTACACGGTTTAACACTTTCAGGTTTTAAAACATTTACCATTTTATCCTAAATCTATCACCGTATTTGTATATGAATGCTTACCAAAAGAATCAAAACTATCTAGTGGCAAATAACCAGCCCTAAAAATATCAGTTCCTAAAGTTTCATCATGTGCTGGAACTTGGGTGTCCCCCTGTACAAATAGACAGTGACTTTAGTGAAAGTAAAAGCAGGCCCAGTATATAAATATTCATAATCATGTTTACTGTGCATTACAACAAAAAGCAGCTTGACATGAAAACTATTTTCTATGAAATATGAAAAATACAGAAGTTGTGCCTCATTGCAAAAAGAAATTAAATTAAACCTATTCTAAGTTTGTTATCCACATTGTTCTCCTTCAGAAACATTAGGATTTGGGGGTTAACAGGCACTAATATTTTTATTTGCTTTGTTTGCTCATTGAAAAACTGTAGGTAGACAGAGACTTAACATGAAAGGTTTGTTTGAAGGCAACATGCTGGGTACAACCTTTGCAGGTGGGGAAGTCCCTTGATTCCAGCATTTTGAGGGAGTTGGGAGGCATAACAATAAATGCCTTTTTTTTTTTTTTTTTTTTGTGAGGTACAACACAGAAATACTCTTATCAAATGATTGTAATGAAAACTTTCATTTTCATATCTTGATTTTATTCCCAATCACCATATTAACTCTTGAATGGTTTGGATATCCTACACTAAGCATATACTGGCAAACCGTTTACCACAATCAGGATTCTAGAGCATCTTAGACGAAAATCCCAGCACTTCCCCTTCCCTCTATAAACACAATCCCTGAAGTAAAATAGTACCTTTTAAAGTACCCTCCCTCTCCTTCTTAGGACAAGTACACAGTTTGTGCATGTTTTAGGGCATGCATTATGAAGATATTAGCAGGATCTGAGACATTTATGTCTAGGAACAGAAGATTGTTGACACATAGAATAAAAATAAAAGGAAAATATCAAAATCAAGGAAAATATTGAAATAAAACAACCCCCTTTCAGCTTCATAAGCTTTTAGCTTTATTCACACAAAATATTTGGCTGATGAATCTTCATTTCACTGCAGTTTTCTACCCCAAAGCATAAGAGGGTGAAGCAGGACTCTCAATTCTTTATATGCCTTTGAAAAAACTCCAGTTGCAGAGTGAGAAAAGGTCAAATTTTGGCAGGTTGACTTTTTAAATGATTTTCAATCGGAGGAGAGACAGGGGGACAGGGTGTGTGCACACATACACACACCAACCCGAATGGTTGAATCCAGCCCATCCTGAAATCCTCGGCAGAGCTGCTCGGACATGCCATGACAGACCCAACAGATAAACGAGTGTGTGGAGGCTGTTGGCAGGGCTTTCATCTGTGAGGAGAAGCTGCTCCGCTTCATCTCACCAACAGCAATTCATTTTTCAGAAGAAACGAGACAGAGGTACTGTTGTTATAGCAACAGCTGAGCCACTCAGCAGCCCATCCTCCACCATGGAGCTGCCTTTGGTGGGTGGCTGTTCCAGTCATGCACAGGGAGTGACTGAGGCCGTGGCAGCAGAATATCCTTTATAAATGCCTTTAAAAAAAAAAACAAGAACAAAACAAAAAAAAAACAAAAACCCAAAAAAACCCCACAAAAACTAGAGGGAGGTGGGGAAGCCGAGAAGCTAAATTCTCCCTGTGCCAGTAGAAGCTGTTCACAGGGTCTAACACAGGCCCACTTCTCCTCTGTAAGCCCCCAGAAAAGGAGGCTGATGTCACTTTTGCAGATGTTTTTGTGTACCAGCTACATGTAGCTACTGATTTTCCTCTTCCTAGAGCAGCTCCAGCCACTTGAATACAAGACAAGGGCAACAATTATGAGAGATTTTGTAAACTTGGCTCCCCAACCCTGCTCTGGAGTTGTCTTTGCTCCCTGTGGGAAAGCAGAGAAACTAGCCAAAGCCCAAAGTCCATCTGAATAATCAGAGGATATGCATGTTTACAAAAAACAAGGGTTATTATCTTCTCCACATGCTCTTCTGTGACTCTTTCTGTTAAAAATTGATCTTTTCAGTTCTTCATGTTGAATCAGTCTGGCCTACCAGTCATCATGACCTTCAGTTCCTTTCCATGAAATGAATTAAAGCCTTGGGCCTTCCTCTAGGGTTTCTACTCTCCCTTCCACCAGTGTGTCTGTTCCTGAGTTTGCCCCCTCTTTCTTCTCTCTTCTACTCTAGAGCTTCTATGGAAAGATCTTGATACTTACCTCCAACAGGGAGCACTTACCATGAGCTCTGCCAAACACCACCCCAATTCAGCAGTCTCCAGCCTGCACTCTAAAGACTGAGTAAAGTTTCCTACTTAACTTCTTGTGCTGCACTTAAATCCTATCAACAATTCAGGAAGTGTCCCAGGGGTGGCTATGAAGTGACACTAAGTAAGTGCATTTGATATGACAGCATCTAAGATCAGTAAGGAATAACCAGCATTGCCATTTGCATGCCAGAAATTCAACTTCAACATTTGAAAGGATTTTTTGCACGCACCTTCTTGCTGTATCGCCTCTGATGCTGCCATTCAAAAGTCAATGTTGCCGGAGTGCCACTGCCTGAGATACATCTTGTCATCAGTGTTTTAAGTCCACCAGCTCCATAGTAGCTTCCCAATGACACTTGCAGTGTCCTGCAGAGGTGGTGGGGAGCAGAGGATAGCCTTTCAGAAACCTCTGCTAGAGCTGAACTCAGACAAGAAGCCAAGCAACATGAAGAGTTACAGATCACCACTTCCCACAGATGAAAGTATTTCATGCATCAAACCACTCCCCTAATATCTTAATTTCTTCATGCTGCTGAAAGCATGGCACTGATGTCTGCTAACTCACTGGATGAAGCCTGATGTAGCAACTTGATTTTGGAGCACAATTGCTAATTTAAAGCACATGCTGTGTTTCTCCATGCTAGGCCTGGCTGGCCAGCTTTTGTTGGCCAGGGCAATGTTTCAAATATATTGGAAATTCACGTTGTGAAATCTGTCTGAAGTTGGTAAAATCTCATCCCGCTAACCTTGTCTGTTCAACTCTGCAGGCTCATAGAGTAACCTCTGCCTCAGGAAGGGAAGGGGGTCAACCTTCTGCCCCTTACCCTGCAAAGGACTGCTGGGGTCTCTTATCATCACCCTTGTTTTTGCTGTCAGTCAAACAAAAACTGACAGAAGAACAAAATACCTTCCAGTAATAGCAAAATGATGACCAAGGCACTGAGTAAACCTGCAAGAGTTAGCAGAGAGGAAAGCAATCCAGTTCCTCACATTTTAGCTGATCAGACAGGAAGGGTTGCTCTCTGAAGAATGAGAGCAAAGAGTCATGGTGACTCTTGGATGAAAAGCTGGCAGCACAGGCCCCTTGCTAGAGCTGCCTGCCAGCTGTCAGGGCCTCAGCCACCTGTCCGGCTCCCAGCCACCAGCAGGAACTGGATCACACTGGGAGATCAAGCAGAGGAACAGGGAAGAAGGGTAACAAAAAAAGGCACTGCATGAGAGCAAAATAGCAACAGCACTGGGGAAGTCCAACCAGGTAAATGCTGTGACTCCACCTGCCCTCAATCAACCAGGTAAGGATGCTGGTGTGTGCTAAAGCAGCTTGAGAAAAGCTGAGTGCAAAGACATTGCACAGAAAGTTTAACTGAACTTTAGAGTGCAAACTATTTCATGGATGGAATGCTGTTATCACTGTCAAAGAGCCTTCCTACCCAAGTGTATGATCTACATGGTTTACTCCTGTTCAGATCTATCTCATTTAATCCTTGCTTTGGCCCAATGGGGTAAACACTGGCAAAGCAGTAATCTCATTGCAGTGCCAGCACTGCTCCATTTGTGCAAAAGTCTTAGTAAGGTGCTAAGATCCTACAAGCTGAACTGCTGAGCTGGCAGTACCTATCCCTGCCTCTCACACCCAGCAGCCGATATCTGCTCTCTCCGAAATTGTCCTTGCAGATGGCATGAGCTGTATTTTCAGGGTGTGTTATGACAATTTAGTCAGGCAGCCTCCAATTGACTTATCTGGGAGTTGTTCTGATAAATCTTCACCCTTTCCAATCTGCTTTGTATCTGGACAGAAGAGGGGGTAATGATGAAAAGCAGACACTGGAGACTGTTAAAGCTGTGCCTCCCAAAGAACTACAAATCAGGATGGGAAAGAAATGCAGGAACCTCTTGTGTTTTAAACTAAGAAGCAGCAAAACAACACACCTAATGCTGTTGCACATGCACCATAGCTGTTCAGTAGCTCTTTAAACTGTGTATGACACTAGGAATGGTTTCCTGGGAAAAATCTTGTCCCAGTTCATCCTTGGATGAGCACAAGTCGTAGCGGGCTATTGAATATGCTGATGGCATCCTGCCTGCCTAGCAAAGGGGTATGTGGGACATGAAAGCATTCCTGTCCTCTGCAAAGGAGGAGCAGCTCTGACACAGCCTCTGCTTTCCTTGTCATTAAGGCACCAGTAGCACGTGAGCTCTCTTCCTGACTTCAGAATTGACAGACTAAAACCTTGTCTAATTGATGTAAGGGAAAAGCCCTTCCTATGCTTAGGGAAGCAAATTATCTTCAGCTGCTTGCAAAATACTGCCATGGCACAATCTACATACATAATGTATTACTCCAGACTATTCTCAGAGAAACTCTGAAGAAAGAGCCCGAAGAGACGGCGAAGGCATGACAGCAATCCCCTGATGATACCATAGATTTCCATGGACTATGAGTTTCTACTGGATCTCTTTTACTACCAAAGCCTGTCTAGTGCATGACCTCTAGAAGACAGATAGCAAACTGACAGAAGACTGAAATCAGAAATGGCACAGCTGTCTTCCATTCATACCACTGGTGTTAACTCCCAACACACATCACCTCATGGCAACATAGCTACTTATTCCATAGGTGCAGGAAGCAGAACCTTCCAGTTTCTCAAATCAGTGTGGGCTGAATTCCAGGGATTCTTCCACATGACTAAGCTCAAGTTCATGCTTTCTGAAGCAAAGTGTTTCATACAACTGGAAAAGGAAGGAAATGAGAGCCACATAGTGTATACAGTATACCTGTTCAAACCCACACATTTTAGTCAACCTCTTGAGGTAACATCATAAATGAAGCTTCCACTTGAAAATAATTTAAATATCAAATTAACAGATTTCCACAACTAACACATTAAAAGAAAAATCTTGTGAATCAGTCATACTGTGCTGCAAACAAAATGGTAAATTTAGCTTCCTTTTTCCCATCTGCTCCCTGAACAGGCAGCTTGGCCAAGGACATAGGTCAGCTGAAGATTTCTCTGCAAGGACAAATACCTTTAAAGGAGTGCAGGTTATCTAAGTAGAGATTGAACAATTAATGATACAGTAAGAATTTCAATGGAGACCCAAGCATGGGGGAAGGACAGGGAAATGAATGCTTTGCATGGTAATTAATTATCATTTTTTTTCTACATTTTAATTGTTTGCATAGTAATGACACATGTCTTTTGGGGAAAGGAAAAAAATTCAACATGGGACAGATGAGTATGGAAATAAATTTATGCTCAGTTACTGACCATTAAAAAAAAAAATAAAATCAAATAACTGAAAATCCCAAAATAGAAAAGATGTCAGAGACAGCTTTTTTCTTCAGCCAAACAATTCCCTGATCAGCACAATCAGCTTGATCCATCTCTAGGAAAGAAGAGCAATGCAGAAACTGGTTGTTCATCTTGACTTTGCATATCTCTTTAAAAGAACACAGGCAGCAGCAGTTCTGAAAGACTCCTGGACAAAACCCATGGCTCAGTCCTGAGAGGTGCTGAAGCCCTTGGGTCACAGAAGCACAGAAAGGTCTGGGTTGGAAGGGACCTTAAAGAGTATCCTGTTCCAACACACCTGCCACGAGCAGAGATAACACCCCAGACCAGGTTGTTTAGAACCTTATCCAGCCCAGCCTTGAACACACTCAGGGTGAATCCCACTAAGTGCACTAGGAATGAGGGGTGCATTGATAAGGTAATTTATTCTGCATCCAAATTTCTTCAGAGATAGACACTATGTCTGATAGAACAACTCCTCTTTGCATTCATTTTTTTATTTCAATACAAGTTATAGCCAGGGAACAAAAACAAAAAAAAAACCCCAAAAAAAAAAAAAAAAAAAATAAAAAAAAAAAAAAAAAAAAAAAGAAAAGGCAAGCAGGATCACTGAAAATCTGTGAAGACTCAAGGCATCAAAGGACTGTATAGGATGTCCCAGACACTATCTGAATTATTCTGAGCACAGTTTGGGAGCTATTTGCCATGGGATAAAGGCCAGACAGCACTGAACAGCAGCTTTGCCCTAAATATGGCCAAGTAAACCATACAAACTTTAGCTCTTTGTGGCCTCAGTACCTTCACGTCAAGCTGACCTCCGGTCTCACAAAGGCACACAGCACAACCAAGGGAAAAGCACATCTGGTCTCCCAGCTCCCAGTAATTACCAGAGTCACAGACACAAAAGACTAGACCTGCTTTGTGGTGTGAACTGCAAATGTACCATTTAAGCCTACTGATGAAGTGTAAAGAAAAAGATTTTAAGCAAATGAAGGCCCTGATTCAGCACAATATTTAACACATGGTTCACCTTGAGTATACTAAGCTACCCAAAATACAAAGAATGGTTTGTGCAATAAATGACAACACCAGATCAGACCTTCTTTATTTCATCTACAGCAGCTGTCTCCATCCCAGGATAAACCTCATCCTCTCTCCCATCCTACTCTGAATATACATACAGTGCAGTGCTGAACTCATGGCAGCAATGGCAGGAAGATTCCCAAATCCCTTACAGGTGTGTAAAGCTTTGAGATCTCTCCACACAAACCAAAAAGATTACCAGGAGAAAGGTGGGCAGTGTTCTGCCAAACAGGTTACATTCCCAGTTAGTTGTGGCCATGCACCACATTACAACGATGCCCTTTTATCTATTTGTGTATTTTGGAAACAGCCCTCCAAGGGAAGGAATTGCAACTCATAATGCTATAGATGTGTGTGCTTTCCCAGTGTATACAACACAGGTTTTTTCTTATTTTTTTCCTTTTGCTGTCAGAAAAAAAAAATCTGTGGTTTTTCCATACAAGTGTACACATGCATATGTAGTCACAGCCTGCTCACATGGGTTCTAATCTCAGCAATCTATGCATACTAAGCATATATTAGCAGCCAATTAAAATTAAATTTAGACTTCAAGTCCCATTCACCACTGAAAGTTTGCGCCCTCGACAGTGCTAAATGAGCACAAGACAATAAAGCACTTGTTGTAGGTAAAGACAAAGACACAGAGAACACTACAGTTCTTTCCTAAACCCCTTGAAGGTCTGAAGCACTAGACATCCTCGTTTACTGTTAGATAAGCCATAGAAACGCATTATAAGCCAGTGTAAATTCATACCATGGACTTCCATTAATCTTATTTTTCTTTTTAAAGGACTTCTCCTTCCCTCCTTTTTCTCCTGTTGTAGGAATGATAAGCCACCTAATATTCAGTGCTTTTAATTTGTTAGTCTGAAGACACAGTACCCTTGATCTACTGTCAGAATTATGTGGATTTTGGTCTCAGAGAAAAACGTAGGTGAGATGAATCTAAAAAGAAAAGCAAACTTAATTGTGTGTAAACCCCCCCTCCCCCCATAATTTATGACTTAAAAGTTATCATTCAGATGCAAACATACATAAAACCTCTAAATTTCACTTCAGAAAACAGAGCAGGGCGCTGCCTAAAGCTGTATATTAAGTCAGTGGCAGGGTTAGAAATGGACTCAAATCTCCCAAATCCTGTCCCCAGCCAATGGGAATACAAAATACCTTATATCTTGTCAAATCAATGTGCTTTTATGCCTCCTTTTTTTCTTAATTAGGAAAAACAAGGGGCGTGTACAGGGAGCTATGAACAAGACATGGAGTCTGGGAATCCTTGCAGGCACCATAAGAAAGGTGCAGGCAAAACCAGGTCAAGTCAGTCCAGTCTTAATGCAATTCTTACCCCCTATACCAGGCCAAGACGGGATGAGATAAATCCTGCTCCAGAAAGTGTCTTTTTCTTTTCACTGACCTTGGTAACTAGCAGAAAAAGACACATCCACAGTCAAATGCCTTCATCTGGACCCTCCCCAAGCCACCTTTATTTGCCAAGTCACAATTAGGGCACTAATTACATGCTACTGCTGTTGACATCTGTGTTTAATAAAGATTTCTGTCTGCATGGGTTGGGTCTTCCCCCCAGTTTCATTTCCAGAGGCTTCAGTTTTGTTCCACTAAACTTTAGGAAAATAAGCTTGAAATCTTCATAGTTTGGCCTATAATAATGATACTACATTTACTCTTTGCAACTTTCTTGCTTTGCCAAGGAAAAGAAGGTTGTGCAGCTCCAGGTTCTTGCTTAGTAACTAACTTCCATGTTCAATCACTTCTGTATTATTTGAGAGAGGCAAGGAGAAGGGGAGAACTAGCAGGAGGAGCTTCAGTTGAAATCAGATAAACAGTAAATAGTGTTACAGCCATGATGGTCTAAGCAAAGTCTGTAGTGAGGGGGAAAAAAATTATTTTTGACACAGGGAACACAGGGAACCATAGACAAGCTTTGGGGTAAGCATGCGCTTCCTCCTTCTTTAATGACAGTTATAATAACCTTAGTAACAACTGTAACAATGAGCAAACATGCTAAAGAAATTATATAAAATCACACAGACATTGGACATATAGGATTGTGTGCAAATCTATATGTGCTGTATGATAAAGTTTCACATAGCACAAAATTTGTTTTTAAAGGAATTACATGGGCAGAAGGTTGAGGTTTTTCCTAGGGCTATTTCCAAAACTCCTTTTCCCTCTCTTCTAAGCTTTTCAAAAGAGTCAAATGAAAATAAAAGCCTGGCAATTAGCATATTTCAGAATTACAGGAAGGGCCCAGATTTAAAAGGCACAGCTGCCTGAGCCTGACTTTTTTTCAATGCCAGGTGGATAGTATGAGGCCAAGAAGAACTTTGAATAGTGTGCATCCTGATGGCTGTAGGATTTGCAGGGGATCATGATTTCATTGTATCCGGGGACATAAGTCATTACTGTTTTCTTTCTTTTTTTCCCCAAAACTCAAAAGCTTTCTGATATTGCCAAACTCCAAATTCAGACCTTCAATAATCATATTAGAAACATTCAATGCTGTAAACATTGAGGATTTTCCTGACTCATCAGTAAAGTAGTGGCAGCTTTCTCCTCTCCCTGCTAATGAGAAAGGACTGCAGTGTCTGGAATAAAGCAGGTATTTTTCCCATTGAGTGTTCCCAATGTCTCTCTGCAGCAGCATAATCTACTGAGCAAAGTTTTCTCTGTACAGGGCATGGAAATGCTACCAAACAGAGAGCTACAAAGTGGGTCCCAGGTAAAAGGCTCCCTAAGGAGCTATGGGGGAACACAGGAGGGCACAGCACCCTTCTTGGGAGTGCTGTCTTCCCAGATAGCTACTGGATTCAGATTCACAAGGATTCAGACTAAACTGCAGAACTGCAGAGATTCTCCTCTTGGTCCCAGCACAGCAGGGCTGCAGACAGCCTTTGTGCTCTAGCATTCCTGGCTCCAAGCTCTCCTAGTAAAGTCGCACATGCAGAAGTCCCCCCTGGGGATAAAGCTGCTCTTGTGCTGCTGCCTAAGAGCTACAACTGGTCCCTGCCTCCTCTGCTTTCCCAGTGCTCTGCTGGAGCCCTGGAGCTCTCACAAGGGTGGCAGCAGTGATCAGAGGAGGCTTCAACAATCAAGCGGGTGCCATTGTAGATCTGTGCAGCGATGTGAGCTGCAGGGAGCTGGGTATGAAATGTGCATCAGGCAGGTGGGAAACATTTGCTCCCCTCTTGCACAGTCCCATCTTTTTCCCTCTCCTGTTCCAGTTCAGATCTCACAGCCTCAGTGTGAGCCTTCTGCGGCCTCACGTTTTGTGGCTGCAGAAGGCAAGGTAGCCTTAGGACACGAACCTTCCTTGTGACAGCTACAGGGCCTCTGCTTGCCTGCTGCATGCTCATATTCTGCAAACAACGTCTCCCCACCTTTCCAACTGCTTTTTTCACAGCTCTGCTGGTGTTTATGGTCTTGAACAAAGCCACAAAGAAAACTGACCTCATTAGCAGTTTCCTCAAAAGGTGAATTGGAGCAGGGCATTAATCTCCTCTAGCAATTTTCAAACTCGCATGAAAAGCATGAAAGGAGACAAAGCCTAGGGTTGCTCCAGGAATTCAACCTACTGCCGATGAGAGGAATTTGCATAACATGCCCCCCATATGCAGTGCCAACAAGAAGCTTCTGCTACAGCTGTTTTCTTGGCTTTCCTAATTTCACCCCACTCTTCAGGAACAAGAAGAAACCTTCTTCACATATGCAGGGGGTTGCAAAAGCAAACTGTGTACCGATGGGCTCAGCAGGAGGTTCTTAGACCTGGGATGGCTGGAAGATGTGCCAGGAAAGGCTGACTGTGTGCCCGCTCTTTTTCTTACACTCCACTTGCTTACTGAGAGGACACTGGGCTAAATTTCCCTCTGAGATGACCCAGTACAACTGTTCCTATACTCAAGTGTCTGCAGAAGAAATGCTACTTAAAAGATCTTTACTGAAATAAACAGAACCCTCCCTCTACGAGACTTTCAATGTTCTGTTATGAAGCACTTTGATGATAATACATGATTTTACAAAGCAGCAGCTATACATGGTAGAAAGCAGCTATATGTGGTAGAAACTAATTTCCAGTAGCCCCTAAATAAAGACAAACTGGTGCAAAATAACAGTGTTAATCCCTGGCTTTACTCCTTTTTGAACATGGACTGAATGCCAGATTGTGGTCATCCAATCAGAAGATAACCAATTGACCATACGTCCACCTCCACCCAAAATTTGCAGTACCTCCACCCAAAATTTGCAGCTCCAACACAACTGAAACCTACCTATCTGATTTTGGATTTTGAAAGACTGTTATTACCATTTGGAAGAAGGAAGGACTACGAAAACTATCACATTAAATATGAGGAGGTATAAGTAGACAATTTTAGGTGTTAGGAACTCAACATCCTTTCTAAAGAGAACTCCTCTCACTAATATCTAGTGCATACAATGTAATTAAAAGCTATTTTTTCATATATACAGACTATCTATTTCACATGGAAAGTGAAAGCCAGAGACGACTGAGAGCCTTGAGGCTAAAATCTTCAATGTGCTGAGGCCCCCTGAAAGAAATGATGATGTCTTGTTGAAAAATTAAGTTTTGCTAGAGAACAGACCAGTCACATCATGATAAAAAGTCACAGAACTGATAAAAGTCACTTAAGGAAATGTGAATTGTCATGATACTCGAAATGCATTTTCTCTGCCTTGTATGTATAATGGGATCCTCTCTGAAAATGAAATCTAATAGAATTTAATTAAACAATAAACTCCTTAAATTTTTGAAAATGTAGAAGAATAAAAATATGGAGATTCTAGAAAGGCAAAGGGACTATTTTGTCTTTTTCCTAGATTTCCTTACTTTTCACATATGATGCCATGACTCAAATTAACTCCACATAAATTCTGAATATAAAAAGATCACCAAATTAAATTTTTAATAGGGAAGAGAAAAAAATCAACCTCATCGGCAGAACTTGAACTCTATTCCTCAGAATGATTAGTTTGGCCACTGGAGGGCTCCAATATTGTTTCATAAAAGCAAAATAAAGTTTATTAGGAAGGATAAACACATAACAAATAGCCTGGGCAATAAAGTTCAAACATAGTATGCACTCTGAACCAAGATCTATGGGCTTGCAAGCATTTTGTAAGAGTCAGGACTAATTTAACTGTATTTTGCTCTTGTAACTTAAAAGGATTTGAAGAAGAATGATTTTCCTAAAGTTTGGCTATAAACATCTCCTCCAATACACCACTTATTAAAATGGTTTTTGTGTGCAATCACAGAATGAGTAGATGTCTGCAGGAAAGCAAAACCCAGAGGTCTTCCTAGGATGTGCTAGTAAAACACTTCTTTATAAAAGCCCAATGCTGCAGAGTACAAAAGAAGCACATTCTCTGTCCCTCCCATGACTCCAGTCTTCCCAATGAAAGTTTATGAGATAAATCAGGCAACTCAGCAACTGGGAGCACAGCAGGGTGCTCCCGCTACATAAAGTCTTTGACGGTTCTTCTTTGGATAAGCCATTGTTGAGAACTGCCTTTTATTTTTTAAGAGGATTTATATGTTCATGTACAGAAAGTCAAGGAATAACTGGCTCTAAAACTAATGGGTCTTTTCCCAGTAACATGGCAGTCAAGATCTTATCAGAAAAATTTATGTGGTCCTGCAGAAGCAAGTACAGGCAGTGATGTCAGTTGATAAGCTAATGACTGCAGCTTATCAGCTGATAAGCTAATGACTGCAGTGCTCCACTTAAGGATAAAACAAAAGTTATTTCAGTATAGGAGCATGAGAAAAAGTATTTTGGACATCATTCTACCTACAAACTAATGGGAGGGGAAAAAGAAGTCCAAGTACTCCCTGGACTCCCTAATCCTTCCAGCTGGGGGTGGGGAGAATTAATCCTGGGCTGAGATGCTGGAAGTTGGAGGTTTCACACTGAGCCAAACTTTACAATTGGCTTTAACAGTGCTGAAAATAAAGGAGGTTTATTGGAAATACTGAAAGATGCTAGTGGGTGCTATGATAAGCCCAACTGACCACTGTTCTTGTTTGATGAAGTGCACTGTATTAGGCTGATGCACAAAACATCATGGTTTGCTGGCACTCACTTTTTTTCTGCTTCTTCAATGTAAGGGAAAAACGAAAGGAAAAAAAAAAAAAAAACCTTGCTTAAAATATCCCTGCTGCTTTCCTGTAGCCCCTTCCTCCAGCACATCACACATTAACGCCAATCTTCTGGGAGACTGCAATTCGAACATAATGAGATAGTAATGAGCTTTGCACATGTCCCCAGTTCTAAGTGTTCCCCCCCTCTGCAGCTCATTTCTCACAAACCTACAGAGATATTTTGCTTGTTTTCCTGATGCTACAATTGTGACTCCCCCATCCTCCCCCCGCTCCTAGCAAACCTCTGCTGCACCCTTCCCCTTAAGCTGCCAGCTCTAAAGAGCACCAAATGGGCTGGCACTGTCTTGTTTCCTGGACTAATGGATCCTTGTTTAAACACTGGAGCTGTTTGCATTGCTGTGGCTCACTGCATGTTAAACACAGTCCTCTGAAACCCTATGCCAATCCAATAAAGGTATCAGCAGTTCAGTGTGGGGAGGCAATTACTATAAAGTCCCAAGTTCCCAAGTGTGCCTTCTAAGCTCAAGGAAGGAAAATTTGATTGAACAACTAAAAGCAAAATCTGATTTCAGTTCAGCATCACTAGGAAGACATGAGGTTTCATTGTAGCCAGGCCTGTGGAGGGCAGGAGGAAGTCAATGGGCGAGCTGGGAAAAGCAACTGCACATTGTTAAGAGGACCTCGTAGCAGTGCTCTCCTACCCACACAGAGCTTCTTCCCTCTTCATCCACATACCCAGTTGTGCTCTCTTTCCTCCCTGCCCCCACCTTTTTGTCTTTTTATTTATTTATTTATTTATTTATTTTAAATTATATGCTGCCAATTTTGTTTCATCCTTCATCAATTCTTGAAACAATTCTTCCTCTGCTAAAGGTCCTTTCCTCTGTACAAAGTCATTGTCATATCAAAGGGGAAGTGTTACATAGGAGCAGCTATGACAGAGGGCTGATGGTAACCAAAAAAAGATCTGTGCTTCATTGAGAGATGAAAAAAATCCAAATCTCGGACTAATGATAGCCAATATTTCAATGGACCTGCTCTTTACCCGGATGAGGGCAGAAAGTCAAGGGAGAATGAAGATGCATTTCAGTTCATTTAATACACAGAAACAAAGCTGCTTGAAAATGTTCTACTTCCTTTACTTTTAAGTGAAAGATAGGGAGATGAGGTAGTAAGGGAATGTTTTCCTTTTATACTTTATATTTTTTTCATTAATTTTAAGCAGACTTTGTAAGATGACCTTACTCTGACACGGCTTTGCACATGATATGGAAAGTTTTCCAAGCTTTTTTGTGGCCACAGCTACCCTCAGGAACCTAGGAAAAGGGGATTTGCCACACCATATGAGGCCAGCAAGCCAGAAAGCTTGGCACCCTGTCCCTAGCTGTGTTCCACAGCTACAAGGCTGTATGGAGCTAAAACTTTCCTCTTCCTTCCATGCTGCAGGGAAGGGATTGTGTATACAGTTGGGATTGGCACCCTGTCCCTAGCTGTGTTCCATGCTGCAGGGAAGGGATTGTGTGTACAGCTGGGTATCAGAAGAAAAATCTTTGAGGGTGAACCTGTCCTCCTCAGAACTGAGTCTCCAATACTGTGGGCCAAGTTTGCCCTGTAGAAGGGCACAACCAGCAGAACAAAACTGGCACCAGCCCATGCCCAGAGCTCCTGACCAATGCCCCGCCAGGGCTGGCATCTGGCTAATGGGCTTAAGGATCAAGCTGTCCCTTCAAAGCAAAGTTCTCACAGGTCAAAAATCCAGTGTGATGCTAACAAGTGCAGGCTGAAAGGTAGAGGGTTGTACCAATTAGCTGATTACTGAGGGATGAATATCATCCGACTGCCATCACTCCCACTGCCGGGGGAAACTGCCATTCTCCACGCTGCAGCAAGGAAGACGGAAAAGAAGCATTGTCTAGCTTTGGAAAGGCTACCTGCAAGGGAGGCTACTTCTCATTTATTTTCTTACAATTTAAGAAAACAACTTTTGGGAGCAGGATGGAGTTAATCCCAAAATCTCATCTTTCCTGCTCTAGAATTAGTCTTAGAGCTGCAATCCCCTTGTGAACTCTAAACTCAGGGCAAGCAACAGGATGCCACAGGCAGCCGGAGTACAGCTAGTTAGAGAATGACTGCCTAATGGGTGTTTTGACAGAAATGAGGAGCTTTAAACCAAGAGGGTAAAAGAAATGTTGGGAAACATTTGTTTTCTTTATTTAAAAAAAAAAAAAAAAAGAAAAAGAAAAAAAAGAGAGCACAGTAATTTTCTTATTTTCAGGTTTACAGCAAAACACAAACAAACAAACAGCATTTGTTTTTGCTGTTTTTTTCCTTGCCAGAGCTGGGGCAGGGGGGAGGATGAGGTGGAGACATAATGTCTAGGTAAAGGGGGAATCCTTCTACACACTGCTCTTCAGTTAGGGCTTGGAATTTAGAGATTTAATTTCCACACCTTCGAACAGAGATTGTTACTAAGAAGACAGGGCAAAGAGCACCATTGTCCTCGGTGGATCAATGCAGCAGCCAGAGCCTAACCAATACCAAAACAAAAACCAGGCTGTCTTGATAGCATCACACCCAGAGATCCCCAAGAGGCTATTGTCACATTATATAGAACTCCTTCACTCTCTTAAACCTGAGAATACAGTTTATGTGAGGGCTTGAGAAACCCACTCACCTACTCACCAGTGGTAAGTGGAATGATTTCCTGATGAGACTAGGGAAGGATGTGGCTCTTAAAATCATCAACTGCTGCAGAACCTGGCCTTTAATTTGAACAAAACAACACAACAGGAACAAAAACCCCAGCCCATGTGATTGCACAGATAATTTCTCAAACATGGCCATTGATGTGCTTGTGTTTCTGAGTCTGCAGACAGGCTTCTGCTGTTCCCAAGAAGCTGCACCGTGAAATCAATAAGACTCATTAAGGATAATCAGTACCCTATGGGCAGCAGCAAAACTGCCAAGAATCCTGCCTGTTTTGTCCTTCTACTGTTACTGGGAAGCTCTGATTGACAAGAAAGGTAGATTTCCCACTTGCTTACATTCAGCAGTGAGAGGAAGTTGCAGACATAGTCCTGCGGGAAGGTGTAGCCACATCATCCCACAAGGAAAATCAGCATTTGCTCCAGTCAAAGAAAGGCTTTGCAATCTCACAATCACCTACACATGTGTGTCACCCCACTGCAACATGGGATGAGGCTGTTTGCTGTCTCCTTTTGCATCCTGGTATTCTGCTTATCTTTCAACTCCTCAACAAACTTGGCTGCCTCCTGACACCCCACTGTGCCAGTGAGTTTATAACCTTCAGTTCCCCAGCTTTGAGATGCAGACAGAGCTATACCATGAAAGACAGACTAGGCTGTTAAATAACACAAGGTGTGCTGGAAGTTATTTTAATTCTCTTAATTCTAACACTGCAATTAGAGGATCTGCCATCCATTGTCTTCCTATGAAGCACTAAGGAGATATCTTGGGACTCAAGGAAGGAACCCAGTGGTCTCTTCAGCTTGTTGAAGGTCTGACTCTCCCCAGCTCCCATCTCATTTCAGTGACTTCCAGTTTTTGCTTGTTCCCTTCAGCTTAGAACCTCCTTGGGCACTGAGCTGGCCCTGGACCACAGAACGCATGCTCTCTGACACACACTAGCACAAGTGACAAAACAGATGTGGAGACAGGGTTACTGAAGATGAATCCCCAAGGAGATTTTAATTTCAGAATGAAATTACTACCAATTTTTAAGGATTCAGTTACTTGAAGGCATACATTACATACTTGTTACTTGTTTAAAACATATTTCACTATTTGATTTGAAATGGTACCTTTGAAGGGTCTGACTGGTTTACTTCTTTGAGATATGACTCCAGGAAATGCACAAAGAACACAATAAAGTTTAAAGCAACAAGAATTTCCTCTTTCCCATCCCCTTTTAATAAAATGCACCATGACACCATAGTTATATATTTACAATTTAAGTTGATCATTCCTCAGAATAAAATAACTTTCTCCAGGAACATAGAACCTAGGTTTACACAATGGAGATTGTTTCCTATTAATCAATACTCCTGAAGAAAAGTGTAATAAATTGCTTTACATCCAATATCTGTAATCTGTTTAGATAAAAAACCTGAACATTCTTATAATTCACACTTTCAAGGGAAATAAATGGAAGGATTGACAGAAACTACATTTGTCAGGAGAAAAACCTAGGGGAAAGAAAAAAATCCCCTGAGTGCTCCTCAACCATAGTATCATCTCATCAGAAGATGTACAGGGTGACGCTGAGGTAAAGGAAATTGAGAAGATTCCACTTCCTGCTTAATTTCTGGCAGGGAGAATCTGGAGGTAGGTTTCATCATTACAGTTCCAAACCACCTCAGGTAGACTAAATGCTTTGTTTACAGTCCCAGGCCTCCAAGGGAAGCACCTGGTTACAAGTGAGAATGGGTGAGCTCTGCTTCTGTGAAGCAGAAAGGCAGCAAGAGAAAGTGGAGGTGTGAAGAGTAAGGAATGGGGGTTGTCCCTTCCAATCTTGGTTTCTAAGTCCTGAGCAGGATAAGAACAAGCTCCACTATAGAAGGTACACTTACTGGCCTGGGAAGTGGAATTTCAGGTTGTCAGTTACAGAAACAAGAGAGGGAAGAAAACCGAAAAACCCAAACATCAAAAGCAAACACCTACATTTTAATTTCCAGAACAGTTCAAAGAGTTAGTGTGTCTCAGCTACACATATAGAGGAGCCAGGTTTTGAAAAATGCCAAATACCAGATTTCTGAACCTGAGACTTTTGCACATAAGTACCTTTGAACAGGTACCCCAAAACTGAAAGACATTTCTGGAAATTTTTTTGTTCCTGTCAGTTCACATCAATAGTTACTGCCTTGAAATCAGCAACATTAGACTGGCATTCACTGTCACTAACCACACAAAAATCAGCCACACAACAGTGCACAAAAATGGCAAGTCATCAGTTATACTTCACTAAAGGTACCTAATGAGAATGTTACGATATGCCCAAGCATTAATAAACTTACATCAGGAACTGCTGACTACATGTGATTTTGGTTGGACTCTTTAAGAAGCCTGAAGAATGGAGGCAAATTAGATGCTATTGGAAAGCACTTTGCAGAACACCCTGAGAGTGGCCCATAGGGCAGAATTTGGAAAGCATACTAGGGATTGATGGACTTTGTGTTAGAGACAAATAAGGGAGGCTGGTTTGGTTTCAAACAGGTGAAAATATCCCCACTTTTCATCATTAGCCGTGTCTCACGCTGGAACTTTTGGTGTTGTATCTCAACCATCTCCTCAGATTCCTGCAACTCCTACCACAGCTTTTGAAACAAACTGAAAACAGTGTTAGGTTCACCTTAAAATGCTTCACTGAAATAATTTGTAAAGCAGATTCTGGTACTTCCCCAAATAAAGTCTGTGACAGAGCCAAAGTGTTTCACTTGCAGTGACGTTGAGGACTGTGCATGGCCTTTGCCATAAGGACTGATCTGCTCTGCAAGGTAGTTTTTCTTGGTGCCGATGTCAGCGGGGCAAACCAATTACCATTTTCAGTATACTCCTAGTGTCTTGAGCACTGACAGCAGATTGAAAGGATTTCCACTCATAGAAAGGATTGCAGCTGATCAGAGCACCAGGCCTTTTTCTACCAAGTAAATTGAACAACTGCCTTTTTTTGGGCTGAGACACCAGATTTCTAGATCCTACAATGTAGATTTAAGGTCATCCAGTAGTGTATACTTTCTCTTTCTCTATGGCATGTTTAGATAATCAGAGGAATGATTATTAGCAGTAACAATAAAGCAAATAAATCAATAAATGAGAGTCATGCAATTCCAGTAACTGGCAAAGGTAACTTAGGGATCAAAATTCAGATATCAATCTAAAACTCAGATTTCAAAGTAATTTTTCAGAGGCCATGCTATTCACAGATAATTAATACTGATGCCTACAGGAAACCTCACCCAGCTATGGGACAGATATCCAGTCCCCTCTATGTCACTCCAGCTCCACAGTGGCCCACCGAACTCCAGCTTACACTTCTTTGGACAGGCTGTGAGAGTGTTCTTATATAGAAAACACTTTCACATACCTCCTTTTCTATAACAGCTTCCCTCCTCTCTCTGAGCTCACAGGGATGTGTGCTGATGTGGATTCATGGCAAAGTATGAGAAAGTTCACTACACATTTCAGCTTTCAGTTAATTATCCAGTTTGCATATGTTCCACTGTACTTCTGCCTTGCATCTGTTTCACCCAAGGAAATACCGTAGAAAGCTTCAAGAAAAGGGGAAAAATAAATCCAGGCAAATATGTTTCTCTTGGCACTTCTGTATTAGTGGTCAGGCTGATAGTTCTGCCTATGGAAGTGACAAGATTTGCATTGTTTGGCCTTCATTTCTCCTTCAGAAGAAAGCACAGAAATTATCAGTGGCAGTGTTGCACAGAGTGGAAGAAACAATATAAATCTGTCCAAAGCCTTCCCTGGAAGCTTTCCAATAAAAGTTGAGGGGTTAAGGGATTAGTTTCTTGCAATTTGAACAAGTGATCACTCCAAACCAGAACTCTCAGAATTTAAATAGTCTTGTATAATTCTGGATTATGATCCACACTTCACATAAATCTCCTACCTGAGTAACAGCTGCAAATCAAAACCACAACAGACATCATGGGTAGGCAAGTGAGCAGCCTTTTGGGCTGCCTGATTTTGGCAGCTAATATCTGCAGAAGCTTCTGTCTTCCTGCTCCTTGCTGGGCAGAATGACCTCAGGACAGGAAGCTGGCAGATTTTGCAAGTAACACACAGTGTTGAAGACTCAGATCCACTAGGAACCAGGTCCCTTGTGCTGGCCACAACCCAGATGTGAACACCACAAAGTTAGGAAACACTTGAGTTGCACTTTTCCTGCACTTTGACCCCCTCCACCCTGCCTCATTTTGATTACTTTGTCTTCCAGGACTTTATCTTCACTCCTGCTTACAAAGCATCTCCTGCTGGTGGTCTGACGAAAAGAGAGACAAAGCAGCCTAATATTGTCTTAGAAAATTCTCCTCTTAAGAATAAGTGACAGGAGGGAAACTCCATAGAGCACAAAGGCTGTGCAGACGTTAGCTCTGCATCTCCAGCTCCTATTGATGTTTATTCCTGAAATGTGTCAGTAACAACAGGAACATCAGCCAGCACTGATTTTAAGAAGGGAGAGAAAGGAGAATGTCTTTTTTCTTCTCTCCCTCATTTAGTTCCCATGGCCAGCCCCTACCTGGACCAGCTCTCCGGTGTCTGGGGCTCTGCCAAGAGGCTGTGCTCTGGCTCAGGGCAGGGAATACCCTACATGGCTGTCATGATATTTGCTGGGTCTTCGCCCAGCTATTGGAGGCTTATCCCATCATATATTATATATTATACATTATACACTCCATGATGTTTACAGGCTGGACAGCTAAATATTTGCCTGGTCTAATTTACCCAAACTTTGGGTCTGATAAATTTACTTAGTAACAGGTGACTCTTGACCCTTTGGGCCTTCCTGCTTCTAGAGGTCTGTGATGGGTGTGTTGTGAAACCAGAGCCTGTCACTGCATTAGGGTCTGGGAAGAGAAGATGATAGCGAGCTACTTCTAAGCCAGACCTGCCATAATTTTTGTCTCAGATGGAAAGACTTACACTCCAGACTGAAGTTCCAGCACTACCATTTATAGGAGGAAGGAGGCAGACAGAGCAACATTCTCTCCAGTGCTTCCCTGCTTCTCCTTTCCACCCATCTACACTTCTCAGGGGAGCTGGAGAACAGAAAGTCTCAACAATTTTCATCTTGGCCATTCCTGCTAGACCAAGCCCTGAGGTGCCAGCAGTAACCTTGGAATGAAGTAGCAATACATTTAAGAGAGAATGGATGGCATTAATACAGCTCTTCTTAAAGGAGCATACTGGTACCTCGACTAGGAGTAAGGACATTTAAAAAATTAATCACAGCATCCTCACTTAAAACTACCTCTGATGCAGAGTTGTTACCTTTAAAGAGAAGAGATGGGATGGAGACCAACAGGAGGTAAAAATATTCTGTGTATGAAGCCCTTTTCCTAGTATGCTTCAGGAAGTCAGTACTTTTCAGCAAAAAGCAGTCAAGTTCATGGAAGTGCCTTCATGGAAATAGAACAGCCTATAGCAAAGAAATTCTGCTTTATCATTTACCTAATGACCTGGGGAAGGTATTAGTCAAAACATTTATTCTATGAAGCTACATTAAATCAACTATTTCAATCTCTTCTTCTCCAAAAGCTTTGGTCTATGTGGAAGAGCTTTTCTCTACACATTCCACAGAGAGACAGGACAACCAGTCTTTTTTTTTTCTTGACAAATATTCTGTTAATCCTTACTAGTTTATTTTTTTTCTCTATATCAATCAGATTGTTATGCAATTTCTAACTGCAGCAAGAATTGGATAAAGAATAATGCCTAGATCTTACTGACAAAGGATTTTAACATCTTAGATTATGTCTGAAGAAACATAAGCACAACAGACCTGTTCTAGGCAAAATATTCATTCTACTTTCCCAGATGATGCTTAGAATAGATAAGCAAAGAACTGGAATGTCAAAATGTGGCCCATAATTAACAAATTCATATCAACAAATTCTTTTCTTCATGGTGCAAAGAGTCTGTGAACTTGAGCCAAGAGTCCCACATCACAGAGCTAAGAGTCCCACATCGTGGGACATACTTTCTAACAATTGTCAAGCTTCTGTACTGTGTAATCTATCATCAAATCTCAAAGACATCTGGCCAATTATTTAATTTTCCTTTTAAAAACCAAGGAGGGGAAATAAAAGCAAATTTAACATTTACATGACTATTTGTGGAAGTGAAAATAATGTTTTTTCCAGCAGGCTATGTTCTATTTACTTTTTAGGGTAACATGTTGACAAATTAAATATTTTCTAGAAAGCTTCTCTGCTACCATTTAAAAATGGGGATTTTCCCACTTTATGACAGCTTTAATCAATGTTAAAATAACTTTTTAAAAAGGTGGGCAAACGCCCCTCACTTTGAATTACTTAGTTTCTTTGGGGAATCTTTTCCTAGGCGCAGACTGAATATGGACTTTCAAATTCCTTTGTTTGACCAGACAGGTCAGTATACCTTGGCCCTGCTTTACTTCCCCCAACATCTGATTGGTGCAAAACACTGAAAACTTCTCCTGCATTAGAATGGTAACAGCAGCAATGCAGATTTCATGGAGTAACTCTAATGGGAACTCAGCCCTGCATTTTCATTTGAGAACCTTCTGAAAGGTGCCAGTGTAATTTAGGCTGTAATCCTTACACTCAGCAACATGCAGAACTATGCAAATTGTGCTGTCCAAGTAAGACACGTATCCCTTAACATAACACTTTGGGGAGAGGTCAAGTTTTTTATGCCGCTTAAACTAAAACTCTTTCCCACCACAAGTTACCTTGTATGCACACAAAGCTCAACGAGACAGATAACAACTCTGAATGAGGGAAAGAGTCCTTAAGGAAAAAATACAGACCACCCAGTCCCCATTTCCCCAAACCTTGCTTGTTTTCTATTTCCTGTAAGATCCTTTGCTGTTCATGTCCAACACCCACTTCAAAAGCTCTTGATTACCACAACACCACACAACACTACTCCCTACAGCAAAGCATGCTGGCCTCTGCAAAATGCATCCCAATTCCATGATAAGGACAAAAGACTCCTTAGAGCTTGGCAATTCCTGTAAGCAAACAGTAGCTACCTCTTAAGGCAGGGAGGCTAAATCATGTGCACTTTTTCATTGTTTTTGGATGTAAAACTTGCTAAACTTACCAGTTTTGCAATCTTCTAGCAGCTACCTATTCATACGCAGCAAATATGGATCCATATTAAAAATCTGAGCAGATAATTTGCAGTGTAATAAAAAAATGAATTGCAAGTTGCAGGAAGGGGGAAAAAGTAAAAAGGAAGGAAAGAAAAGCAACAGCAACCAGTGACAACTTCCTCCTGATATTGATTAATTTCAGCTGGTGAGAAGTTCCATGCTGGGAACCACACAGATACTATTGCTGGTTTTGTCAGAGAATCCTTCTCAAGTTTTACCTAACCCATTTAAACTCCTGCTGCTGTTGCAAAAGCATCATAAAAATAGCAGCAAAACTGTGCTTTCTGAAGCAAGCAGTGCAGAAAAATATCCTTCACAAAAGCAAAGTTTGCAGCACGCTGTAATTAAGCTCCCATCCTGACAGCAGGAGCATGGAGTTTCATTCTAAATATAGCAGAAGGCTCTCCAATGTACAACCCCATTTTTAATGCAGGATTTACAAAATCAGTCAGTATATGCCAGCCTCCTCCTAGGAATTCTTTAAGAAATATTTGGCGTTCCAGTGCAGGGAACTCTACAGCAGGGATTTAATGTAGTCTTTGGTGTCAATAATTTTGGTTGGTTTATTCCTTGCCTACACAGTGTTTGGACCAGGGCATCCCCTACTCACAGGCAGGAAGGGCAGCCTCTGCCAGGCCTGCTGGCTCAAGCAGGGAGCAGCACAAACACAACACAAAGTCAAATCCCCCAAACCCTTGACTTTTCCCCTAATATTGATCTCTATCCAGCTTCCAGCAGCTGCTTCTCATGGCATTTTACCTTGAGCTGGGAAGGCAGTAAGGACTCTGTCAGCTTTGGATCGTCTTTCTTTAAATTCAGTGTAAAGCAGAGATCCAAGCCAACTTGGACTAGCTCATACTAAAGTGCAGCATGGCTAACAGGCATGTATGAGACCACACCAAATGTAAACTGAGTTTGGTAACCATCTTCTTAATTAGATATTCCTGATGTCAGAAGTTTATGTCCAAAAAGGAGACAGTGGAGTCCTATAACTTTATTTGAATATAAGCAGAGGCATGGGGCATCACCCTGGGGTCTTTCAAATTGCTAGAGGATGCAGCCTCCTTTTTATCCTAATTTCCCAGCTGCATTTCCCTCTCTCTTTCCCTATTGGTTGAGGTACTTGAGAGGTACAGACTTCCCAAATCACCTAATACAGGCCCCCCACTTCCAACGTGCATTCCCCTCTCCCTTCTTTTTATTTGTGTCTCTGTTCTTTTTCTCCAAGTCCAGGAATTTAGCACAGCCTTGGGTGAGCAACAGTTTGTGTCAATTAGTGGAATTCCTATGAACTTTATGGTTACTCCTATTGCTTTTTTCAGTACCTGGGTTTATCTACCTGCAGGCCCACCGTTTGTTTGTAAAGACACCACTCTCTCATTCCTTTCATTAATATAGATCAGCTCCAAATCCTAACTGCATCATTGGATAGCAGAATAATTAATAATTTCCACAAGAAACTGTCTTTTCACTCTGGAGAAATGGGACGCTAGCCTGTGTTTTGTCTATGTTTCTGGTCCAGCTTGCAGGTCTTCTCATCTGCATCCTGTACCATTCCTGGGACAAAGGAAAGAGGAAAGAAGCTCTGGGGTAACCCTCCAGGGCAGTGCCCATGTTGCTGGTACTTCTTGTGGGTGGGTAAGTGGCTAGGGGTGAGAGCATCTGAAGAGGTGGGCACAGCTCTGAGGTTTGACAACAGCAGGCTGGATGAATGTTTCCAAGAAGGTGTGGAAACCTTCTATGACTGCTTTGGACTATGACTGCTATGGACAGCTGTAATGGCTCTGAAGCAGCTGGGTAAACTATAAAAATAGCAATGTGCTCCCAGCGAAAATCCATTTTTGATTGAGTCCAGCCTGCTCCTCCCTGAACTCTGTAAGCTGAGCCCAGCTGCTGGCAATGTGCAGCCCAAAGCTGGGCTCTGGACTTTGTGGCTAATTCCATGGACCTGTGCAGCACCTAAGCAAGTTTAGCAGAAGCAGAATCTAGCTCCTCAGCTCCATCCCTGATGGCTAACTATGCTAAAACTACAGGAGAGCTACAGGAACATGAGGATACCCTGGACATATTACCAAATATTAGGATGTGCTCAGGTACTTTCTACGCTGCCCTAGATGAGCCCAAGGATATACCTTTTTCTGCCCTCCATTTCCCAGCATTTAATCTGTGCAAAATTCAGGCCTGCTGCAGTGCACAGCATTTAATGCTGACCTGTACACAACATCATTCACCTTTCTGAAGGTGGGCACAACAGTCACAGCACAGAGCATCAGACTCTGGGACATCCCAGGCTGTCTTGTGGATGGATGGCCAAATTTCCTGACACAAAACCCAGGATCCCTATGCCTATGGCTGCTGCTCTTCTTGGAAGTCTTAATATTTCTGCTGTTCATACAGCACCATGCAGGATGAACCTCTCTCCTACTGCATATACCAAAAGTCACATGAAAAAGTGAGCAGTGTCACAGTCTGTATCAATGTCCTTTAAAAACAAAATTCCAAGTCCTGTATTTAGTAAGAGGCTACAGACTGTGTAAGGAAGCTGTGAACATTTAACAGTGAGCAAATCCACTGTTTACCCAAGGCTGTTTTCCTTGTGGTTGTTTCTTTTTTTTTTCAGTAACATGCATGCATACCCTTGGTGTTTACTGTCAGCAATTTTCAATATGCTAACACAGCTAAAAGTGACCACAAAGCCAAAGCAAGCCGGCAAAGAGGATGAGCACAAGTAGAACTGTCAGGAGGTACAGACTCCAACTTTGCAATCCTGCAGCAATAAGTACCAAGGTAATCCAGCTCTCATGGAGAAGAACTGGATCCCTGTGTCACAATGCTCATGACTTGTGAGAGGGAGGAAAGAGCACAGCAGGACAGATTATACCACCTCCCTGTCCTCTGAGGCTGTATCTGGAGAATCAATAGCTTTCCCAAGCAGGGTCTGACATCCCAGTCCACAGGATCAATTCAGAGCCATGATTTCATAGCTACTCTGCTGCAAACTCCTTGCAATCCCAGCAGTGATCTAAGAGCTGTCCTGATAGCAGAGCCGTGATCTCTACTTACTGGAGGCAAGATCTGAGTTTCCTCAAAGTGACATTCAGCCTGTCTTTTTCCTGGGCTGTGGCACAACCACCACCTTCTACTTACAGATGCTGTTTCAGGTGAAACAATACAAACTAATTCCACCATGGGATTAAGGGGACAAAGGGAGGCCTTTAAAAAATACCTGGGACCTGATAAAATAGCTGCCCCCAGCAAACACTCCGCTCATACAGCACCTTGATACAAGTGCTGGAGGGTTAGAAAGAAGCTTGTGTTCAGTAATTTTTAAAAAATATTTTTTTTCCAAGGCCAGTAATTGTATGAAATTTTTCAGGATTACAGTTTTCCACCCTCACAACTGTTTTCAGTCCAAGATATCAAAAAGATAGACATAACACTGATTAACACTGTCCACTTTCCTTTGTCCCAGTCCCAGGACTTGCAGATTTGGAGCAACTTCTGTGCACATATGTATCAGAGGAGCAAATAATTATTTTTATTAATGTCCTCCATAATTATGGAGAGTAGAATTATTTATGTAGTGAAACATACCCACAAATGCTACTAGAATACATGGAGAATCTTTTATTTTTTGAGGAACATCTGCATGCAAAGAGAAAAAAAATGAGAAATGCTGGGTTCATGAAGACTTCCCAATATTACTTCAGGCATTAGTCCAGTAAAGTATAGCGAATATAGCCCACTTTGTAGTGGACAGGGATAGATGAGTTCTAGAACCTAGAAAAGAGAGCTACACGGATCCTGTAACTTAGTTCCTGCTCCAGAAATGCCTCTAGCACCCATGAAAACAACCAGGATCTACCTGGTTTTGACTGATCAGCACAGCAGTTGTGTTCTTTACTGCTTTGTTGCTCAGTCTCTTTCTTATCCCTTCCTAAACTGCAGTAAAAACATTTCCCCAAACTGAAGCCAGCAGGGAAACGCAATTACGATAAGACTGGCAAAATATAGTGATTTGCATATCCGTGACTGACACAGAAGATCATTAATTAGGCATTCTCAGTATATGTATATATGTATAAATTAGCATCTATTCATCATTTAGACTGTAATAGGTTTTTTTATATCTGAATATTAACTATGTAGGAAAATTACTAAGTTTTCCATGGAAGGGCATCCAACAAGAAATTTCATCAGCAAAAATAAAATGAGAATTACAAAAATAATCAAAATAGTGGAGTGAACACTGAAGAATCTGACCTTGGTAGTGCCCGTCCCTGCTCTGCTCTACCTCACTTGTTGCAAGCTCTCTGCTACCTTTCTCACTACCCAAGCACATGCATCCCCAACATTCTTTATGGTAGGAGCATTTCAGCAGTACTATTTTTGACTGAATTTAAAAGGCAATGTAAAAACCTTCAGGATTTCACACATCTGCTATCCACAATCCCTGTACCTCATTAAGATTAAAGAGGACACAGACTGAGAGCAGAGCTTCTCACTTCACCACTAGCTAGCAGAGCTCCCAAAGACACACATCTTGCACCAGTGCAGACTAATTCTTACTGGGGAGAATAATTAGAAGGAAACAGGACTTTTAAATTTTTTAAAAAGCTGGATGTAACCTCTTTGCAGGGAGTAAAAGACACTTCAAAGACTGCACTTTCACAAGTGAAAGAAATCTGGTGACTTTGGAAGTGTGAGATGACAGCTTGAAAATTACCAAAGCTTACAGCTCTTGAACAGAAATAAACAAGGCAGGAATGTTGGCAGCACTTATAGGCAATACAGAAACTAATGAAGATATAACTGCCAATAACAATATTAACAAAGTTTGCTCAGAGCTACAAAATGCACAAACTAACGGTAGACCAAAAAAAAGATAACAAGGGGGTATCAGGTGGCAAAAGCAGAAGCAGCTGCTTTGCCATGCTGCTTTACCCTTTCCAAACATCTGGCCTGTACTTTTAAGAACACTGATGCTTACAATCAACCGGTGAAATGGAAAACCAATTGAGAAACAGAAAATGAACAGAAACAGCATCCTCCAAAGGACAGATATTTATCTAGCAGAAAATGAAGATGAAATTCATAACATGGAAGTTCTTACTGGGCTACCTATATGGGATCTGTATTAGTAAACACAGAAAATGGAAAGCACACTAGCAAAAGAACCAAGTGGGAAACGTCTGTTTTCTTTTGTTATTTTTCCGCTTCCAAAGTAGGATCAATGACTGTTCCTTGTCCATCACAGTGGTGGCTCTTATGTGTGGATGGGTGGAATGTAGGAAAATAGAGATAGTGATGAAGGTAATCTCACCCCTAAGGAGTTACAGCTGTGCTAATTGTCAAGAATTAGGAACAGGCCTGCCCTTAATAGGCCACAGCTGGATCCAATTAGGAGAGGTGTTGTACAAGAGTAGGTTGGCTGGTTGAGGAGGAAGATGGAGTTTGTTGGCTGTACTGAGAAGAAGAAGGAGTCAGTGCTGTGAGGAGCTGCCCATGAGAAATCACCAAGAAGGTATGAAACCTTTGTAATAAGATAGCAACTCTTATGTGTAACAGTTAGGCAGCTGCTATCCCACCATCTTCTGCATTGGTAGAGATGGAAAATCCATTATCACATTATGCAATTTAGTTCTGTGTGATATCATTGAGAATAGTGCAACTGTGTGACTGATACTTAAGTTATTTATGCCAGGCAATGAAATTGAGTATCTGGGAAAGAAAAAAAAAAGAAAGAAAGAAATTTAAATTTCTATCTGATTTTTATTTATTTATTTTTTTAATGAAGGTTTCTTTGTGATTCAAGTTTCCTGAATTCAGCTAAATTTAGATTCAGGGATAGCAAGCACAAAGTATGTACTCTTACAAGCCCTCCTCATTCCTCCTACTCTTTGACTTCATCAGTGTGCAAGCCCACTGACCTAATTCAGCATCTCTGCCCTACCCTATTATTGCTATGATATCACCTTTAAAATATCCATATATAGAACCCATTACAATAATGTAAACTCACTGAAGCACATACACACACATCCAAAAGAAGCAAAACTGGTAGCAGCACTTAGTGATCTAGGTTTCTTCTCTACAACATAAAAAGAAAAAAAATAAATGTAGGAAGGAAATTCTGGCTTAATTTTTCTGCCTTTCTGCAAATGTAAATCTGTCTGTTATACATCATCTCTGCATTTTGGGGCTCTTTTTAGCTCTCAAGCTCCAGGTCTGATCTAGACAGTTGTGGAGCACTGACAGTTCTCACTAAATACACCCAAGAATGACTCCAGCTTTGCCAGAATTAAGCAGGGGATAGGTACAACTTTCTAAAGGTCCTTCAAAACAAACAGAAAGAACTTGTGATTTTCTGCATGCCAGCTTTTGAGTGTACGCCTGCTGAGCACGATCCCTAAAATTACACGGCTTATGAAGGCAGGGAAAAGACAGGTCACAGCTACATCTTGGGGTCAAACAAAACTGCACTGAGTGACACATGGATGAAGGTCATAGAGTATCATAGATAAGCTAACAACATACAGACAAGAAAAGTTAATTTCTCCTGGTGTCAAGGCAGCAATTTTAACGACCAAAACTAAGAAGATCATTTAGATGACAGTTCTCTGTGCCAATAAAATCCACCCACCGATCCAGTCTAATACCTACCAGGCAACAAGCCACAGGAACCACACAAATAAACCAGAAAATTCAACTATGTAGCAAAATGAAAACTGATGAGGTAAATAGGCATAACTTGGACCAGGTGCGTATTTTCAAATGTCATGATTAAATATGAACAGAACAGGTAAGGGTAGTCTACAGCATCCAGTGCTCAAAGTCGATTCAGAGAAGTGGAAGGCTCCTGTTTCAGCCTTTAATGAAAGAGCAAAAGCAAGTCCAGCTCATGGCCTTGCAGATTTTATCACAAGAACCAGTTCTGTGCTGTGCTTAAGAAGCTGCTAATGATCTGGTTGAATGGGCGTGAATCCCTGAAGGAAGGATCCTTCTAAGGTAGAACAAAAATCTTTGAGGCTTTGACAAAAATAAAGCGCTTTCTGACAGTCTGGGAGAAAACCATCTCTGAAACCTGAACATAATTAAGGCATTTATTTCAAACTCTTGTATCATCCACTGGCTATAGGAAAGGGATTGATTTCTTGCAAAAGACTGTTCTGGCAAGAGGATGAGTGCCAAAAGGGTAAAAAAGCTCTATCAACATTTTCATGGAAGAAATGTCGTACCACCTATGGTGTGCCAGGCCACAGCTTTTCCTTTTTTTTTTCCCCTTTTGTTTTTGGACAATGCTCTCAGACACACAATTCTTTTGGTTGTCCTGTCCAAGGCTAGGAGTTAATACTTGATCCTTGTGGGTCCCTTCCAATTCAGGATATTGTACGATTCTATGATTTTCTCCAGGAACTAATAAACCATTCTCACTGCTGCAGCAAGCCTCCTTCAAGAGTTTGGGACAGACTCTACTCCAGGCCAAAGGAGCTGTCTCAACGGCCCACCACAACCCAGGCTCATTCGCAGTAGAAAGCCTACAGTGCATGAACTCTTCTGAGAGACATCATCCTGAGAAAGAAAACAGACTGGAAGAAAAGAGAACCACCTACAAGGGTCCAGTAGCATCAGAGGGGAAGGTTACTCAAAGTCTGAAAAAAAAGAAGAAACAACCCAACTGTCCATTTGCTTGCTGGCGCTTGCCAAGTACCCTTTTGTGAGCCTCAAAAAACCTGAATTTACCAGAATCCTGCTCTAGCTAAAGCAACAATAGTTATATAACTTGATCTTAATTGAAATATTTGGTGCCTGCTGATATGTTCAAACAAATTCACCAGATCTTGATTATGCACTGGCAATTAAAGCCATTAAGTCAGTAGACAGACAGCAGGTTTTTTCATTGCTATTTGACAAAGCCAGCCAACTTCTTTCCCCTTCCCCCCCCACCCCGTCTATGTGACAGCACTGTAATTAGCACTAATCAAATACTATTTGTGTGAGGTGTTATGAGTCTGCTTCCTTAGCTAGCAAGATACCTCTGCCAATTGCAGAACACAGAAACCTACCTCTGGTCAGACCATGCACAAGATAGAATAAGGGGAAGAAAACAATGAAACAGGATGAACAAAGGATGATTGCTTATTTCAGGCTGAAGGAGTTCTTGAAAGCAAGATTAAAAATTAAGAACTTTTTTTTAAAATTTCTGCAAGCTATATATTAAAAAAAAATTAAGCTAAATTACAAAACCATGATAAAGGAATATTGCAAAATACAATAATAATTAAAATTGTATTTAACATTTATGTATTCCCTGCTTGAGGAATGCATGCAACTTCTATTAGATTAATGGGTGTTCCACTCATGCATCAAGCAGAGACTAAAGCCTAATAGTGCATTACATTTTCAAAGTGCTGTACAAACATTAACTAATTAATCCTCATAACCACCCTGCATGGTGGATAAGTGATACATGAAGCGTATGTCTGAGCAAGCCCAAGCGCAAGACACCACCACTCTGTGCTCTTCAACAGAGACCAGAAATTAATCACATTTATGCAGCATCAAATTCAGATGCATTCTACAAGAACAAGAGAGGGACCCATGGTGAGCCAAGTTCACTGAAGCCAGCAAGAAAAGAAGTACATTACAGCTCTCTCTCTCTCTCTTTTCCCTCCTTCCCTGGCTCTGGAGGGCCACTCTTGACAGGCACAAAGTATTAATGCCCACTGCTTCCCATTTAAATTTCTGCTGGGGGGAGAGAGCTCTTGAACCCTGGGAAGAGAAAGGAAAAGATCCATAGGAGCCTCATCACTGCAGACTTCTCCTCTGTCAGTACCACTCCCTTTGATATCTTGATCTTTCCCACTTTCTGCTACTATTCTTCCTGGCAGGCTTTCTGCCTTCAAAACCTTTAGCTAAGTCTGTATATCAAAGCTGCAACAGAACCCCAGAAGGAGAAGCTCAGCCCACAATTTGGGTATTCCAGTTACAATACCTGAGTGATTTCTCTTTAACTAGTAATCTAGAAGTGAACATACTTCAGCTTTTCCTGGTGAAGAGACACTGCCTTCTGCACACCCATTGTCAACAGGCCATAGGCAGGTGTAACTTCAGAAGCAGAAAACTACTTTAATGCCATGTAAACAAGTCCCAGGACATATATGCTCAAAAAGCATTTTATAAATATAACAAGACTACACAGCAGTACAGTGGGTGGGGGTTGGGGGTGGTGTGCTACAGGACACAGTTTAGCAATGAACACAGCAGTGCTATATTAACAATTAGAGTTAATGGTCTTACTGATTCTATGACAAATGTTACATCAGTAGGGATAAAGGAAAAGCAGACCATGTAAGTACTGAAAGCATTACACTGCACCATTCTCATCACTATTCTGCTTTCCAAAACTCACTCAGCCCGGTACATACCACAGTGACATGGTGCAGCAGCAGATGCTCTGGCAAACTAACACAAAGACATTAACCATGTCCATTAACCCCAAAGTCTTGGAAGCTCAGTGTCAGAGCTGAGGCCACAGATGAAATCCATGGGTCTCTGACAAGATGGTCTTCTCCATGGAGAGAGGCCAAGAACAACCTTCCTTTCTCCACATGTGACCCTGATCTCAGCAGCAGTCATGGGCAGTTTTCCATGGTTGAACTTGCCTGCAAAGTGACACGTGCTATTTACAAGCCCAGAGCAGATGGGTGCTCAGGGAGAAGCATGAGGAGGAACAAAAACTCACATTCAAGAAAGATGCTCTTAAAACTGTGCTTTATCACCTTTTGGTGTCATATCAAGCACATGAGCAGACAGTATGAAATATGATAAATTTTCTTTAAAGAATGATCAGAGTGTTGTTTAAAAGTCATTCACATAAATTATAATTCATATGCCAAATCTTCAGCTAGAGGTGGTGCTCAAAACTGGTTCACCCTGCCTGCTTTAGCATGCAGGGTTTGAGGCTTGGATGGCAATGGGAACTGTGGATGGCTCAGCTGGTGTGTTTGGTCTTTAAAGATAGGAACACATTTGAAACATTCTGTTTGCATTTGCCACAGGCCACCTAGAAAGTTTACAGACACATATCCTAAATACATATGTACTTGCATCACTTCACCATATCAATGAAGTTTCCACAAGACCATGTGTAGATCTGCTTAGAAAATGAACTTTCATGTGCCCTAGAGCTTCCCGGACAATAAATGTACCACGGCACAAGAAAGAAATAATGACAACAGTGAAGCTTCTGGTGCTTGGGATGGAAAACAGATATGAATTTTGGCTTGAACAACTGAAAACTGAATTGAACTTTCTGGGTAGTGCTTTTCTGTTTGTAAAAATCAGGTTAAGACTTTCCAAATTTGTGTGTTCTCAACTGCAGACAGCTGAACCCAATGTGGATTACAGTTGACTTTCTCTTTACTTAATGTGATTCAGAATCCTCTGTGGTAGCAAACACAGCCTTTGCCCCAGATGCATCCCAGCACCGGCCAGTTTTACCTCAGGTGATAGAGCAGTGCCCCTCCTAATGTAAGGCAAGGTCAAGTCTGCAGGAGGTAACATTAACCTTACTCTGCATTGGAACTAAGAACTTGTGTATTATTTTAGCTGGTTTTCTTTCAAGGAGGAAAAGATTTCCCCAAAATCTTGTCTTGGTGAGGCGTCCACCCATAAGCATAGGGAACAAAAGAGCAGCCTCCCAACCCTGGAAGCTTTATTACATGCTTGAAAGCCTGCTGTGAGTTCTGCCCTTTCAGCTCTCAGTTTTAGAGACAAGTGTTTGCCAGTAGCTTACTCCACCCTCCCCACCCCAGCCAGGCCATGGGATCCACCTTCTCTTTCCTGATAAATGGAAGCTCTGAAACAATCCCTGCACACAACTCCTGCAGTGCCAACTTCACACTGCCCTGTCTTGGCAAAATGAAGACAACTGAAGGAAATTTCTTGCACACCTTCCCTAAACCTGTTGTTAGATATGGAGAGAGAGAGAGAAACAGCACAGAGAAATGAGAGTGTGAGAAACTGGTCTAATTTCAAAGAAGCCCTCCCTCTCGGCTAGCAAATATTCAGCAAATATTGTGACCATTTAATTTCTATCCTCTCTCTTCCCCTCAGTCAATAACTATATAATTTCCATAGACGTTGAGGAAATATTCTCTGATCGGCTGAAATTCAGTATAGACAAATGCAAGGTAATGTGCATAAAGAACTGCAGTTTCCTCATGCCTGGTGATGGATGTTATCTCAACTTCAGCTGCCTTGGAAAATTCTTCAGCATCACTGTAGGCAGCTGAATGAAAACACCTGCTCTACACAGAAGGACAAAGAAGCGGCAAAGAAAGAAAACAAGAGGATGGGAGAATGTGCTAATATAAGGAAATAAAAAAAAAATTTTACAAGTAAAGCTTTCGTGAACACTCCCCACTCTAATACTTGCTGCTCCATTTCAAAAAGGATACATGTTATTACAGGCATGGAGAAGTTTCCATCTGCAGCAGGATTTTAGAGATTGTAACTATCAGTTTAAAGAGAACTCAGGTCAGGACTGACATGATAAAAACTATGTCAAATAATACATGCTTTAAGGAATGTCTAGTTCCCTTTTTCTTATTATTTTCCTAAACAGAAATAAATGAAGACCCTGCCATTTAATGAAAATACATCTAAAGTGCAGTATGATTAAAAAATAATGTTCAATGTCTTGTTGAGACATAGTCTTAAAGATTTAAAAGAATATTAGCTGTTTACAGATAGGGAGATTTATAATTTTGCTACAAGTTTCAATAGGTTGTCTACCCTTCTGCATCAGTCAAAGGATAACTAAGATAACCAAGGAGAAGAAGAAAATCCTCCTTGAAGGTGTGTTGATTTGTCACAGCCTAGTTTTTGCCACTGGGGAAAAGCCACAGAGGTGGCTTTTTGAGAAGCTGCTAGAAGCTTCCACCATATCCGACAGAGCGAATTACTGATGGCTCTGAAGATGGACACGGCGCAATTAGAGAGGGTGTCTGTGGTGACATATTTAAGAAGAAAATCAAAACAGCACAGGCACAGTTTTCTCCCAGAGGTGTCAAAGGGCTGCCACTGTGGCCATCCTGGAGCGGCATACGGTGATGCGCTGCAGCTGCCATCCTGGCGCTGCCCGCAGCACATCCTGCCTATTTGGCCACCCCTGCCCAGCCATGCTGTGGGCAGAAGGGCAGGACTGGCGGCGGCTTCTCCTTCCCAGCACCCGGCACGAGGAGAGGTGTTAAACAGCGCTGGCGCTGCTGCAGCAGCCACTGCCTGTGCCGTGGCAGCAGGGTTGCCGGGCCAGCAGCGGAAACATGACAAGCAACTCCCCAATGCAGAACCTGGATGAGATCAACTTCTCAGTGCTTTGCGATCCTGCAGGAATCTTTGAATTGGTGGAACTTGGGGTAATGGTACCTACAAGCAGCAGTTTTTCTTCTAGTCAGAGAAGAGGAGGAAGTGAGGACACAAGAGGGAAAACAACATGGCAGCACCAAGGTCAGTGGGAAAGAGGGGGAGGAGGTGCTCCAAGCACCAGAGCTGAAACTTTCTCTGCAGGCTGTGGTGGACCATGGGGAAGCAGGCTGCCTCCCTGAAATGCATGAAGTCTGTGGGGGATCCAGAGATCCACTCACAGTCCATGGGAAAAGTGCTCATGCCTGAGTAGGTGGATGCCAGAGAAAGATGTGATCCACTGGGAAAGGAATTGGGAGACCTGAATAGAGAGAGAGGCTTCCAGAGATAGAGAAGAAAGGCCCTTGCTTCCAAACTAGAGGAGCCTATCCTTGGAGGACTGCACCCTGTGGACAAGAGACCCACACCGCAACAGTTTTGGGAAGACTGTTTTCCTGTGGGAGAGACTCACGGAATTGCAGGGAAAATACTCTTTCCCCTGAGTGGACAAAAAAAGATCTCAAGTGACAAGCTGACCAAAATCCCATGCCCTGTCTCCCTGCATTGTTGGTAGGAGGGAGGGGCGGGATGGAGGAGAAATGGGTGTTTTAAAGGCTTGTTTTACTTCTCATTGTCCCCTTCTGATTCTTAATAATAAATTTACTTTATACCTTTAAATTTGAACCCATTTTGTCCTTAGAGTGTTTTCTCCCAGTCCTCATGTCAACTCGTAAACCCTTTGTTAATTTTTTTTCCCTCTCCTCTGCCCAGCTGAGAGCAAGAGAGGTTGAGCGAACGGCTTTTGTGGGTGCCTTGTGTTTGGCCAGTATCAAACCACAACAGAAGACCTCACTATAGCATCTCTTGGGACTTCCAAAGTGCCTATGCAAGCTGAGCACCCAGTTCCTTCTGAAATCCATAGCAATTATGTGCTGAGATCCCACAATGCTATTGACCACCCCCTCATTATCCCCCAAACACAAACACACATCCTTGAACATCTAAAGCTACGCCTTTATAGAGTCAGAGACAAGCAGCAATAGAGTCTGGGGAACCAGACAGCTCTGAAAGTAGGGGAGTCCAGCTCAGCATGGGCACTGTGGATGGTCAGTGGAGGAGAGGAGGGACAAGTCTCTGCCCCAAGTCACTGTACAGAATAAACTTGGCTAGATCACCTCAGCAAATCCTATGCCAGGGCTCTGCCCACTACTGGAATGGCTGGAAAGCCGGGGGCCCCAGTCCAACTCCGAGGACAACCCTCTTCTTTAGTATGTCACACAGCTTCTGTTTGGGATGAATGTGACACATCCACGTCCCCAGGTTCACAAGCAACATGACAGGTTTCCATTCAAAGCCAAGATGGAGTTGCATCAGATATGACTCTGACTTGGTTTTCAAAAAGGCCTAATTCTGCTTTCACTTGAACTTTTCACTAATGTAAATGAATTAACTCCAGCTATATGCTAATACCACTAAGAATACAATTCAGAAATCACAGAAGCCTATTTTCAGGTTTTTCTTTTATTTCATGAAAGACCCTTAACTCCCCTAGTCTTTCAAAGTAAGCCAAAACATTCAGATGTTGCTGGTACAAACTGTGTCATACAAGATACAGACATAAAGAGTAAAACAAGTGCTATAATTTAACATTCAAGCAGTCACTGCACAGCCCCTATGTATTGTTGCAAATGAACAAAAGTTTAGAATTGACTACTCTTTCCAGAGGAAAGGACAGCCATGCACCTCCCCCCCAGCTTTCTGTCCTGTTTTTGCTTTTCAAATTGCATAAACCAGTCTCATGGTTTGTGCAATTACAACAAGAATGTATAAATGGAACTGCTTGGCCTAGGGAATTTCTCCTACCACAAAGAAATCCAAACCATGGATACTTGCTTGTTTGTTTGCTTTCAATGCTACTGATGGTTTCCCATCGTAAATCCTTTCTATATTTTGCCCAATTACTCGTGTACAGAGTTCCCCCAGCTTCCCTCCAAGCTCCACTTCAGCACTTTCAGGTCTGAGATGACCACAGGAACACATGCAGGAGAATCTCATTGTGCAAAGTTAGTGACACTTCACCATCAGTCACGGCTGCTCCTGCCAAGCTGAACACTTTGCAGGCCTGCCCTTCTAGCTCAGATTCTACAGTCAACCAAAACCTTCCCTTCATTTCATAAAGGATTCCAGAAAGATGGAAGTCTAAGTTCAAACGTCTGAGCAAAGAAGCCAATTTACCCTCCCAGTGGACAGAAAGCAGATTAGCAGACTTGGGCTCCCTGGTTGCAGTGTCTGAGCATGTACAAGGGAGGGAAACTCATCTCCTTTGCCTTTGCGTGACATTTGCCTCATCAGGAGTGCCCAGGAAACAGAGCCCTCCCCACGGACACTGAGGGCATTTCAAGAGCGTGCAGGAGCAGTGTACACAGTCCACAGGGGTGTCTGAAAGGATTTGTACAGGCTGTCTGAGAAGAAGGAGAGGTAATGCTGCCAACCAGCACTCACCAAATTCTCCTTGAAGCCCAAGACTGTGTTGTGGGGACAGAGGCTTCTATTACTCTGGGCACAGGAGGTGGCAAGAAGCACTCTTCTACTGTGACAATATTCTGTCCTATGTGTCTGCAGTCACTGAATTTTTTCTTTCCCTTTCACTGGGAGTGAGAGCAGTCCATATTGCTTGCTGTTCTCCAGGATTTACAAGCAGAAAATTCCAAGCACTCTCTTTTTCTCTCCCTGCCTTCCCACCTCCATCCCTCCCTTGCATTTACACACACAGAGCAGGCATCCTCTCCTCCTTTCCATTTATCCTGGCTGCCTGCATGAAACTGGGGAGCACATCTGCACTGCAAGCCACACCTGCTCATCACACCAGACTCTGCTCTGACTCACAGCAAAGAAAGTTTCAGTTCAAGTGGGTGGGAGGTGAAGAGATGAAAAATATCAGGCAAGGTAATGGGATTAACATCAGCAGTGTAAATCATCATCTTGCAGGTGTCTACTCACACCAGCTTAAAGTAATAAACCAAAGCATAAACAAGACACCTCCCCCAGCACAAGTAACATTAAAGTAACACAACTCCCAAGGCAGCCCCAACATCAGTCTATTCCTGTCCTAATGCAGAGTTACAAAATTTTACTCATCCACTCAAGGTAAGTCATATTTTGATGGACAAGTGTGAAATAAGTAGATTTTTTCGTTATGTGTCCCACTAAAAGGCTGACAAATAAATCTTCCTACAGGTATCTTCCGTAGTAGTTTGCTGCTCAGTGTCAGGAATATTTAACAGGTATTTAAATGCATTCGTTTGTGTTCATATAGAATTGCCTTTTTGCACACCAATGAAAGTCCAAGTTTTTGTCTCAGATGCACTTCATCTACTGATGTGTCCTATACAGGAAGAGCAAACTTATTCCAAAAGCATGTAATCGGACAGTATCAAACCACCAACATTTCTTAGAACACCCTGCATTCATCTGCTTTTCTACTGGACTTAAAAAACAAACAAACAAACAAAAAAAAAAAAAAAAAAAAAAAACCCCCAAAACAAAATTAAAAAAAAAAAAAAAAACCCAAGAGACTGCGTTCTCACTTCTCTATCTCCAGTGTGCATTTGGAATTCATAAAGAACACTGTACAACACTGCTCACAAGAAACGTTAAAAGGCAAGACCACCATTTACATAAATGAATTTGTCATTTCCAGCAAAATACGTCCTAATGACTGAAATTCTTTCCTGGTCATGCTGTAGAACAAAAATATTTCTGAAAGGTTCTTCAGCTTTCTGTGCCTTCCTGTTTGTAGACAGACAAAACTCTTTCAGAGCTGGGGTACAGTAAATTACTGCTTCTGATACTGTGACTTTCCTCTGCTCCTAGTTATGCACCTTAATATCAGCTGTAATGCAGGTGTATCAGATTCCAAAGGCCCACATCCTTTTAGAATCTGAAATGCAGGTTTTTTTCACTTAAAAATAAAAATCCATCTTGTGGGGGGATAGAATATAAAAAAATAAAGATAGTGCAGAAAGTAATCTCACCCCTAAGGAGTTACAGCTGGGCCAATTATCAAAGATGAGGAGCAGGCCTGACTTTAACAGGCCACAGCTGTAATCAATAAGAAGAAGAGTGCTAGAAAAGAGTGGGCTGGCTGGTTCAGAAGCAACTGGAGTCAGTTGGCTACTTTGTAAAAAAGAAAGTCAGTGCTCTGAGGAGCTGCCCATGAGAAACACCAAGAAGGTATGAAACTTTTGTGATAAGGAGACACCAGTACCGAACTTCTGTAATATGACAACATATCTATTAAACTTCATTCTCTAGGATTCTCTAGTCCTGCCATCCAAGTACTTATTTTGCTATCAAAACAAAATTAGTCAAAATAAAAATCTGCTCCAGTGGTTAGCTACCATCCAAAGATTATTTTTTTATCCAGCTACTTCAGAGAATAAAGAGTATAAAGAGGATTTAAGCATAAAACAAGCATAGTCTCCCTGTTGCTAGCAGCAAGGAAAAGAAAATACAGACAGCAAATGCACTGCCTAAATACAGTGTGGAATAGGTTCCCTCTAACCAGATCTGTGCACTCACATAAAGGCATCTGCTAGCAGAGATAGCACAGGCACCGGCCAAGGACTATTTTAAAAGTGCAGCTGATGGAGCATTTCCTCAAACCAAGCTGAAAATCTTGGAAAAGGACTCTCTGGCTGGCACATCTGCAAGCATCCTCTGGCTCTAGCAGCAGGGCCCAGTGTGACATCCCAGCCCAAGGTGATGTGCCAGCATCATTCCATGGCCACCCTTTTGGCTGGACACAATCCTCCTGGAATCCTCCTGGTATCCTTGCCTGGTACCCTGCTGCCACCTTCCACTTCAGTGCTGCCTGGCCACCAGGAAGCCACTCCACACCCTGGCTTTATCCTCAGCCAGTTCCCTTGGCCAGCCTGCACGGCCAAATTTAACCTGCTTTCACTGCGTACTTGGAAAAGGAGAAATTTTTTTTAAGAAAGACAGAATTGTTCTGCCTCCATTTTGAGAGCATAGTATCAGACTGAACTTTAGAAAAACTCCCCCAGGACTGCTCAGACTAGGGAAAACATGCTGTTTCCAGTGAACTGCCTTAATTCGATTGATTATCACACTTTACTGCCAATATAGAAGCATTTAGTCCCTCTCACACAATACCAGCAGGCCAAGTAATTGTTACAAACTGAAATACCATTGCAAACATGGCTTTACTAGGCAAGTCTTAAATGAGCCAGAAATAAAAGAAGCTCTATTTTGTTACTAGACTTGACCTGAGGCTTGTTTGTAGGTCTTTAATAACGTCTTTAATGTTACCATTTATTGTTCATTTACATGTATTGTGTAAACATTCAGCCTCTTACCTGGGTGCAAAGATAGAAATTTCAGTGCTTAACTGCAGGTATGTGAAAAGCATGTTATAAATGCCCTTCACTTTCTTGTTCCATCGGCTCTTGGGTTAAAAAGAAGGTGGTGACTGCAAGGACTGATTAATTATATTAATTTGAGTTACATGCCAAGATCCTCTGCACAAAATTTTGCATTGCTTTAATTCCCTATGGTTTTAAACTACTTTAGACAAAGTCAATCAATATCTTTCCTGCCTGTATTAACATGTTTTGTTCTTGTAAGACCCCTGGCTTATATCACAGACTCATGGCTGAGAGTAAGCCTGATGGGGCGACAACCAGTAATGACTTAAATGTTTTGGATGTTTGTAGTCCCTAAATTACAAGACAATTTTCACACAAATACTTTAAATTGAAAAAGCATGGTTTTAGATTAGAAGTGAGGAAGAAATTCTTTGCCGTGAAGGTGATGAGGCACTGCAGCAGTTTGCCCAGAGAAGCTGTGGATGCCCCATCCCTGGAAGTGTTGAAGGCCAGGTTGGATGGGACTTTGAGCAACCTGGTCTACTGGGAAGTGTTCCTGTCCATGACAGGAGTGTTGGAAAGAGATGGGTTTTAAGGCCCCTGCTAATCCAAACCATTCTATGATTCTATGAATGACAGGGCCCTGGGACTTCACCCCTGCCAGTAGTATCTGGCAGAGGAAGAAGCTGGCTGAGCAGATAAGTGACTAATGACCTGCACCTCTCCTCCCTTCCCTCCTGCAGCCAGTAATGCTGGCTGCACTGCTCCCTTTTAGGCAATGTTCACACATTCAAACTTCTGCAATAAATTAAAATCCCGTGCGTTTATAAAGGTGCTTCCTGTATGAGTTTTCTCTGTCCCTCACACCTCTGTTCTTGTGAAGATCACAGCTGCAATATAAAATATATGATTTTTAACTGTTCAGGGATTATTCTGCCAGGGCTGGCCACAAATAAATTAAAGGAGGGCTTGAAAGAATGAGGAAAAGCCTTCTCTTCCTTAGAGCCTGCAACTGAAGCAAAAGAAGAAAGACTGCTTCTTCTTCCCCCCATTCCCAACATATACATTCCTGTCTCTGCAGTTCCTAGGATGTGAAGTTCATGTTCCAGCGATGAAAATCACTGTCAGGGACTGAAATGTTTCATACCTTAAACATGGTTATGCAGGAGTTTTGCCCATTATAGCAAAAACTGCATAAAGAAGCTACAACTACAGAAGCCCACCCCTTATTAAAGATTCCTGACTGGAACTTTGGACTGTGAGTTAAGCCACCTAGATAAGATAAAGGCGACACTATTGTTCGATCATCTCAGGTCTAGGGAGAAATAAACAAGGCTGAAGGAAAGGAATGCATCCACAAGAAAGCCAAACACAGGAGAGAATCATCCCTTGCTGGGTTTGGGGTGGAGGAGACCACAGTCCACAGAGGCCAGGTTTGCACAGATAACCCCATCCTCCCCAATACCCCTCCCCTCCCCGCAACCAAGGGTGGGGGGAGGAGGTTTCAGATGTGAGTGTGGCATAACCTCTGGTTAGAGGCAGTGAACACCCATCCTCCCTTACACAAACCAGCCCAGTTGTGAAACCCCCAATCCCACAGCCACATCCATGGGCAGCTTAGGGGGTGTTCTAATCTATCAAAGACCACCAGAGTGCTCCCCAGACTCATTGCTGAGGCCTTGCACCTCAGCACTGCACACCATGCAAAGTGATGCACAAGATCTAGGGTATGCTGCAAGAGACCCTTAAACTGCTTCCTCCCCTACCCTGGTACCTGGACATTCCCACCTGGCTTGAGCATGTATTAATCCATTCTATGCTTCTCAGAAGACCCTCACCACAAAGAAGACCAGCTGGAGAGGATCATCAGGATGCCAGTGGGATCCATAGAGTGGTGATATTTTCTTTATTCTGTCAGTCTCTTTCTGTCCTCCCGCCTCTTTTTCTTTATCTTCCTTCTTCTCTCTCTCTCTCTCTCTCTCTCTGTCTTTCTCTTACTTTCTATTAAATAAAACCCATACTATTGACTTGGGCATATGGTCTCTTTTGCACCTTAATTCAGGCATAGGCATTTCTAACAACTTAAAAAACCAGACTGTAACACACACATCTTCATAGCAAGCACTGGCCCAGGAACTGATGTGGACTTAACTGATGTACAAAAGCATTTTGACCAATGAGCCTTTTTCTCATTAAAAACTTCAGCCAGTGAGGGACCTAGCAGTGGGGAAATTGTCTTCACATTGTCATGCTGCTGCTGCAAATCCTAAAGCTGAGGCTGTGGAAGAGTTAGGAATATCCAGTCCCACCCAAAGTAAGCTATACTGCAATTGGCACCAATGTCAACCCATGGGTTGGTGCTAGGGTCTCTGAACCCTAGAGGAATGCAGGACCCAAGCCCCACTAAGGGAGCGTATCCCAGCCCTGTTCAGGAGCTGGGCTGCCACTGCCCCGCCTCACCGCTTCTCTGCCACTCTTCAGGGGTTTTTTTGCTACACTGTAGCACCACACCCCCTGCCTGCCAGGACACACCGTGGCTCCTGCAACAGCTGCCGAGTTTCTGCTACATCGTGCTTGCTACTACATGTGAGCCTCCCCTGCCATTCCAGCCGCTGCTCCAAGGCTACACCATCGTCACCATCCAGCCCGCCTGCCGCTACCGCGTGAGAGAGAGGCGGCCGAGCTCGCGCCACAGCGCCCCCTGCAGGCGCGGGGGAATCATCGCAGCCGCCCCGCCCGGCCGGGAGCCACCAGCGCCCCTGCTGGCCGTGACCGGAACTGCACGGAAGGGGAAAGCGCCCGAGGGCCGAGAGAAGGCTGCGGGTGGGTTTGTGCTTCGCTCTGCTGCTGTGCTGCTGCTGCGGCTCTTGCTTTGCCTTGCTATACTTATGTACACTATTGAAGAACTGTCATTCCTTTTCCCATATCTGTGCCTGGAGACACCTTAATTTCAATGTTACAATGATTCAGAGGGAAGGGGATCATATTTTCCATTCCTATGAAGGTTCCTGTGTTCCTTGGCAAACATCTGTCTTTCAAACTGAAATGAGCATAAACACCTATGTACCCATGGATCAACAAACTAGGCCTGTCTCTCAGATTCCCTGGCTCTCCACTTCCATATCCCACAGCAGTAGTAATGTTCATGGAGCTGCACTATGGACTGCACCAGAGTGCTCCCTGATTTGAACTCACTGTCCCCAAACACAGGAAAGCTTTCAGCTGAACTGCTCCTGAGTCTGATCTTGTGAATGACAAACTGTAGGAATAGAAAACGAAGGGCAGGAGATATGTAGAGCTGCCTATCTCACTTCCCCAAAGCCTCAAGCTGGTCATAAGCAACTGGAACAACCTTGACCTTAGCGTACTCTTTGCCCCAGTACTTGAAGCATTAAACACAACAAATTTCTACCATTAGCTTTATTTAGAAACCACACAGCTCACTGCCAAAAGAAGAACTTCATCCTCATGGTCACACTGAGTTGGGTTCTGTGGTATTATTTAAAGATAAATGACAAAAACCAGCAGCTCAGCTCTGTGTCACATTACAAAACTGAGTTCCTGAAATTGTGTTTGATCATTGTTTTTTGTTTTTTTCTTAAAGGCAGCAGGCATCTGCAGAGCCTCCCTGAGTGCAATAAACTGTGTACAAGTGCCTCACCAGCCAAGGACAGCTTCTTCTCTTGCCCTTTTTCCACCAGCAGTCTCACTGGTATAAGTGGAATTATTTGTTCAACTGCAGAGAATGCTCTTTGACAACAAATGTATCCTTCAGTGTCAAAAAATCCCAAAACTAAAATGTATGACCTGAAGAGCTGGTAGGAAATTCTCTCCTTACAAGGATGTGGTGCATGGCAGAAACAGGAAGATTTGACATGAAGATGTCTGCCTATGATTTGAAAAGCATTTTTCAAGACTGACACTATACCAATTCCTGTGTGGATCAGGATCATTCCTGACTGAAGTTCCAGTATAGGAGCCTCTGATACATTTTAAGTTCCTTCTTATTCAGGACAGAAAATTCACTGCAAGGTTAAACAAACGTGCACAGAGACAGAGAACCGAGCAGGTTATACAGCAAGAGACTTACTATCCCATCTCATCTTTAAGAAATGACTTTGATTAAGGGCAAAAATCTTGGAAACACAGAGAAAAAACACAGTGTCCATGCCCCTATGGTGCCAGTTCTGTGAATAAAGGACTCCAGTGTTCAGTGCTGTCATTTCTGTAGCAGTTATGAATGCAGAAAAACTCAGCTTATAAATAAAAAGCCCAAAGATGCCAGAAGAATCCTCAAGACTCTTAACAGTTCAAACAATTAATACTACCTTAACTTTAAAGGCGGTAATTGACTACTGGTTATTTAAAATTTATCTTCAAGCTCTGCTCTTAAAAAAATGGTTTTTCCTGTGAAAATTCCATCCAAATCAAACATGTTAAGAGACCTTGCCATCTTCCACTGCAGTGCATTAGCAGAGATCCAGGTTGGCTTCCTCCCCCTTTTCTGCTCATTACCATCAGTTTTGAGAACTGATTAGCTGTGGTTGTTATTCATTAGTCACATCTCCAAAATCTGAATTATAAACATCCCTGTGAGGTCTTATCCTAATCAACCTATTTTGAGTCTTGCAATTAATACTAACACCAGAAAAATAATTGAACAGTGTACATTTAAAGACACCGCCCCCCTTCTCACAAAAATCCAGGTTTAGATATGCATAGAAAGGTCTAAAATGACACCTACAAACTGCCATTGTTCTTGTAAATCCTTCTTCCATGTTCACTGCAGCCAGTTCAGCTGGTTCATACAGGTGACATAATGGGTACACAGTAAATATGAGGCAGCCATCAGTGATTTTGCTGATGGTGTCAGAGGTTACACAGCTGATAGATCTCAGGAGGACAAGAACATGCAGGCATGACAGATTAAGTGACTGCCATTGGCTGTGTGCTTCCTCTGAACACTCAGCTGTGGATGATAATCAGTTACTTGGGGCTGCTAATGATACTGATCACATGCACTCAGCATTCAGCAGCTCGAGGGTTACCACCCTGACACCACAGGCTACCCACAGACAACAGGGGAGAAGAGGCTGGTGTCAGAAAATCCTCAAAGTCAACAAGCAAACCAGCTTGCTCCTTCTTTGCCACCCAGCACAAAATGATAAAATAAATATTTGCTTAGGAGTAAGTGTGTTCTTTCCCATAAAACAATACAATTTGGAAATGCTATGGCAGCCTGTAGGGCCAGCAGTTCACATGGAGGGACCCCACACTGCTTCAAGAATGATCTGTCACAGGAAATGAAGTGTATTGCCACTGTACATATTGGCTTCTAGAGGTGGGTGTAACAGGTCACCTGTCTCCTGACATTCCTTCCCAGGCTTGACCTATGATCCAGGGTGATTTGCCTCCTCATCATTATCATCAGCTCAAGATATTAATCTCTCCCGAACTTACAGCTAGGGAAAGTAAAAATTTTGCCACAGCTTTCAGAGGAGTGTAAGACTAGGGCAAACATTTCTTAGGTTGTCTCAGGCATTCTAAACCACAACTCCTTTTAAGGATTAGGACAGGGGTGAACGTTTGGGGTTTTGCATTTTGATTTCTAGATAACTAAAATCTTGTTCTACTGCCTTAACTGTAGAGGTTATTTATTCCCTATTCCTATACAGAAAAAAAAAAAAATAATTAATTTCACAGAGATATAATGCCATGTTAGGAATAACTAAAATTATATCCTTAATTTTATGGGACTATACCATCCCTTTAAGGACCTAAACAAAAGTAATGCTCTGACAGAGGAAATCACTTCTCTAATTGGCAATAAAAGCAGTACATTAGACCAGGCCTCATGTCCTGGATGGTCCTTTTCTCTCAGAACTGGAATTCTGGGCATTTGAAACCAAATTTTCACCCCTCAACAACCAGCCTTCCTTCTGTTTTAGGGCAGACAGTCCCACAGCAACACTGACTAACCGTATGGACCTGTTAGCAAAATGGAACATACTCAAAAATGTCTTTACAAGTATAATGTATTTAATCACCACAAGAAAAATAAATTTTGAAGAAATTACCAAACAGAACCATCTAAGGAGAATTTGTAGCATCTAGTTCTGCAGATAATTCTGTACTCCCTAGGAACCCTTTCCCTGAATGCAGAAAATTAACTGCAGAAAATGTCTTACTTTTCAGATAATTATAAACCAGCAAATTAGTATAGTGTAGATCTCTACCACTGAGTTGTTTTTGCAAACTGGGTGTCAAGATTCCTCCTCATCTGTTCTGGGGCTACCTCATCAGTGAGCAGCAGCCTGGGGGCATAAGGCAGTGTATTCCAAACCTGCTTGAGCAGCAGCTGGGAGTTTCAATAGGCAGAATGCAAGAGTTGTTGGGATTTTTAGATAGAATTTGCTCATTGTGCATAGAATGAAAAGAAGAATCCTCACCACAATGTACAGTGAAGTGAACTCTTAAGAAATAAGCTTGTACTAAGAGCCCTGCTTAGGTAATAATTATCCATTACTAAAAAAAACAAAGTATGACAGCAACGATGGTTAATCCCTTCTTTTCCCCTCTTCTTCCTGCAGAAAGTGGCAGAGGAATCCTTCACAACTGCCAGTTTTAAAAAGCTCAGTTCTAGGGCTCAAGATACCCCAGAAGGGATATCCGTTTTCCAGAAGGGAAAAAGCTTCTCCTATCTCCAAATGTTCCAGCCTTCCAGTAAGTGCTGCCTGAGGCCAACAAGTTCAAGACATAAAGCCAGTCTGCTGGGGAAACTTGATCTGCACAAAATGACCTTGTGCAGCAGCAGGTTCAGCACAGGGTACCTACAACTCAAACAATCACATCCTCCCTCCCCACTACTGCCTACAATAGTGACAGCAAACTGGGGCTTGCCTTAGAAATCATAGGCAAAAGGGAGATTCTCTTGCTGCCCTCAGGGAATGGGAAGGTGTAGTCAGTCACTTAGTGGACCACATAGTGGTAGACAGAAGGGCAAGACATTAATTTCAACACAGGAAATTGCAATTACATATCAGCAGCAAGGTTTCCAGTGTGAGTGGAGCCAAACACTGGTGCAGGCTCCTCAGAGAAACTGTGGAGTCTCCATCGCTGGGGATACTCAGAGCCCAATTGAATACAATCCTCCACAACCTGAAGCAGCTGGCACAGCTGTGAACAGTAACTGGGCTGGATGACCTTCAGGAACTGCAACTACTTGATTCTTATCCCATAATACAAAAATATTCCGCAAAAAAGTTTTAAGAAAGAACCTACATAGCTGTGGGGATTTCTTCTTGCTTTTAGCCATGGAATACAGCAGGATAGCACAGCACTGCAAGGTAAGAACAGAGAAACAAGCATTCTCATCACATCAATTAATTATTTCAGTTGAGAATAATGAAGGCACAAGGGTATCTTTTTTTTGCTATATCTGGACTGCACAGGTGTGGATACCTTCAGTTGTTACAGTGGATCCTGATATGTGGTTAGGGTTTACAGGCACTCCCAAAACAAGCATGAGCTTGTGCCAGCTTGAAGGATGTTAGTCAGGTGCTTTTTGCTAACATAGAATGTACTCCACCATATGCTGTCACACACATTCAAAGAAAACAAAAGCTAAAAACCAGAACACCAAACAAACAACAACTCTGTGCTCAATTAAAGTATATTAAAAGGCAAAAATCAGGGAAACAAATCCTATCCTTGTGAGAAGACATTAAACTGAGGAATATAGACATTAAAATGAGGAATGATTTCCCAGTGAGCCTGTTGGCCACAAAATTCTGAGAACACACCAGAGAGGCAGCTACTTTAATGCAACTTGCTAATGCCATGCATTAAGTGATTCTTGTTCTTATTACCTGCTCCATCTCAGGGGTCCTTTGAGCCAGTTACTAGTAACCTGCTATTGCATTCCATTAAACAATTCAACTCAAAAAATTGCAATAAACTAGTCCTTTCTTGTAACAGACTCAGTCTACTCGTTCTCCTCACTACTCCGCATACCCAGGAAATATACAATATGAGAAACATCAGCGTTTTCTTCACAGTATTAGGTATATAGTATAGAGATGCATATGTCAGGGCCTGATATGCCACAAATATTATCTTTGATAAACTGGTATTCTGAGCAAACATTTCAGAAATAATTCCTATCATTTTAAGTCCTCAAGAATATTCAGTTCACCAGGTCATTGCAATTCTCTCTTCCCTCATTCATCTGGATGCTCAAATGCAGCTCTCAAAAATGGCCTCTCTTATCTTTCCCTGGGAGTAGAAAACTAGTTTTGCATATTGAATCATTATTTGTTTCCATGGATGTCTCTGGGTTCTTCTGACAGCTATATCTTACTGATGAGGATAAGCATTTCTCCAAAAGCTACTGCCAGACTGCCCTTACTCCCAGACATCACAGGATGTAGTTGGCAGAATCTGTCAGATATTACTCACATGGTCTGAGGGATCTGAAATTCACAACTGATCATTGTGAAAACACAGTTGATACACAGCACCTTTGCGTAGGTCCACTTCACCACCAGCACACAATCCCTTCCTGCCTTTTTCCTTCTCCTGGTCACCATGGGAATTATTAATTTGAAAAACAAATTAGAAAGTAGCAGTGATATGACTTCAATATTTCTGAAAATGAGATTGCTTTTCTTCTTCAGATTCTGCCACTATTCATGTCTAGAAACGTTTTGAAGCATAAAAGAAACAAAGTAAAGGATGTTAATTATTTAAAGTTTAACTGGAATCTTGTAATGGTTTGGGGCTTCTATAGAGACTGCTTATGCTGGCATCAAAATGGTGACTCTGGAACGTTCATCACCAGCCACCAAACCCTATGTGTAACCTCACGCACACACAAACAATGCAGCATAGCTAAGCCTTGCTACCACACTTTGTCTTCATGAGTGAGAAGATCAAGTGGCTGTGGCACTTGAAAATTATCCAGGGTATCCTTTTGAGCAAATATAAATACAATGCTCATACCAAGCACTGCTGTGAACTGCACTGTTGTGAACTGCACACTGACTGACACCAGCACATTAAGCTTGTGTGTTCTCAAAAGACACTGCCAAAATAACTATTTTTAAAAATAATTAAGCAATTATTCAAAATGCCTTCTCTTAGTTGTTTACCAGCAGTAGAAGTGTTCATGTGCACACTTGTGAGCAGTGTGCCTGCAGTTTTGGCATTACTGGATGGCACTTTTGAATTGAAGATGAAAACTTCCTCCATTTAAAATGTATAGCCTTTGCTGTTGTTCATCTCAAATGTAGCACCATGTCACCTGCAGGGATGTACACCCAGCCAGACTACATAGCCTCTTGTTCCCAACAAACATAAACACCAAAGCAATCAAAACTAGAAACTGAGAAGCTGTTTCTCTTCTTGCATTTCCAGGAGTGCTTTTTGAAGCATGTTTTAGATCAGGCCAGCATTCCTGAAACACAAACGACCTGCTCAGGCTGGTCTTCAGCTGCTCCAAGGCTCAGGAGCCCCACAGCAGCTACGGCACACACTGGGGTATTCCTGTGCTTCATGGATCTTTGTAGGTGGTCAGAACTGTCAGTTCATCTAGCGTCACCTGCATGTGTCATTTTCCAGATGGAACCAGCCAGGATCCAAGCCAGTTCTAGACTCAGTTCCTCTGAAGTGTTGCCCAAGTCACAGGTCTGGCTGGGTGCTTCATCTACCTCACTGCAGTCAGTGTAGCTAAGAGAGAGCAGGGCACACATATATCCCTGTCTGCATTTCCCAAAGGATCTGTCAGTGAGAGGAGATACTAAGCTGTCCTTGCAAACAAGCAATTACTGATACCCCAAGACCTTAGTCTGCAGAAGGTTATTTGGCATGGCTGCAGGCATTTTTCAATAGGCCATTTTGGGATGCAGCCAGATCTTTGAAGGTCTTGTAATTTCAATAATGAAATTAAAACCATAATTTAGCAGTTGTGGGACTGAAGGAAAAAAGACATGTAGCTAAGTAATGCCTGCTCACATTTTTTCTTTATGACATCTCTCAATCTGCTAAATAAAAATCACACAATTCTTCATGATCAAGAATGCAAATCACAAACCAGCTTCTTGATAAGGCAGCAAGCATAAAACTGGGAGTCTTAAAGGGATATATATGCCTAAACAGAAAATATTACTTGTTCTAGAAAAATTACCTGAATGGACTGATTTCATCCATGAATCTAGAGTTTGCCATGCTTAGTGGATCAGGACTGGTGTATTTAAAGCAGCTAGAATCCACAGAAATATTTTTAACAGAAAGAGTAAAAATTAAGAAGCTATTTAAATATCAGACGGAACATTTTGGTCCCAGACAAGTCTAGGTTTCTTTTGAGAGATCTGGGAATATACACTGGTTAGGAGCTCATTTCTACTGAAAAGAGAAAAACAGAAACAGGGAAGAAGGCCCTTCCTGCCTTATGTGATTCTGAAAAACCTACCCTTGAATCACACATAAATTCAGTGGAGGCCAAATCTTAAGATCAGCTTTTCATTCATAGAGTTTATATGGAGAGCAAATTCTATACATGCCAAAGGCCTGAGAAACCAGGACTCATAGGAAATCAGAACATATCCAGCCCTAACTCAGCTTTGCCATCAACCATAATTTAAATATTAATGCAAAGATTCAAAGTTCTTCCTTAAGAAGTCAAACTTCTTACTTTCTAAATTCCAACCAATATGAATTTTAACTACTGATTTATAATCCCTTGTGTCCCTTCAATGAACAGGAGTGAAGAATGAAAACCAGCTCTGCATCAAAGCCTTGCATAAAAAGAAAGCTGGAAATGGCTGCTGTACAGTCACAAATTGTATTAGTAATGTGGTCTGCTAGTTTTACTTGAGTCTCATAGCTGAGGCTTAATCACATCTTTGACACAGTTAAATTGCTAGGATACAATGGGACCTGTAGCTAATAGCATTACTTCAAACAACAAACAAACAAACTCACTCCTGTATTCCTAAAGTGATTATAAGGAACTCCCAGATATTTGACATGACCTGCATCTGCTTAACCTGCTCTGAGGCAACACCACAAGTAACCAGCCTGTTTTGTGTCTTTATGGTGGGAAGGGATCAGACAGTGCTTTGCAATAGGCACTTTCTGCTGCTCTCAAATGCTCTCATGGTTTACACTGGTATTTAACACAACAGCGACAGAGAGCAGGAAGATTTTGTTCTTATTTTTAACAAGAGAAAACAAGGTAGTCTAGATAGCACAATCACAGCTAGCAGTGAGGACCTGGGGCAGACAAATCCAAGTAGACTTAAGCACTGTGCTTAGCTTCCAAACTGGTGTCACAGAAACTCCCAGCCCCAAACTTCATCACTCAGTGCTGGAAAACTGCATCCCAGCGTGGCCATGCTCAGGGAGGTACCAGCTGTCTGGCATCTCCCCTGGCACCATAATATCCACAGTCTACCCCTTGTTTGCGAGATCCCTAACCTTTTTCTGTTAAAACCACTCACCCTCAGGAAATACAGAACACTTAACTAAGTAAACTGAAACCAACTGATTATTAACTGAAGTGAGGGTTCCTGAGCTCAGCACAGTTGTCACTCGGCCTTGGCTAGACAGTGACAGGGGGGCGACAATCCCCCTGAGCTCCGCTAAATCCCAGCTACCAGTGTCAGTGCAGCATGAAACAAAGAGCAGCACACGAGTCCCGGGGTGACTTTATCTGATGATAAAACTTCCTCTCTTCATCATTCCAGGACCCCGAACTGGGGGCAAACAATGACTTATAAACGGAAACGGAGGTAGGTCTCAAGGGAGGATAGAATCCTTAACAAATCAGGAGAATTGGGAGTAAAAACAAGGTGGGGAATACAATGTATAAACCAATACAAAATTTCAAGGGAGGAGAACATTTTCAGTGAACTAATAGAGTTTGAAGAAATGTAAAACTGACAGGGAAAATTCTCGAGGGGAGGAGGCTCAGGGAGAAACTGGCATCTAATAAAAGGAGAAGTGACGAAAGTTCTGGGAAAAGGGCAGGGACAAAAAGGAAACAACATAAGGAAACTACAAAATTACAAATCAAACAGTAAACATACTAATAAAACAAAAACACACCACAACACACAGTCAGTTCCATCAGGACCTGGCAGCCCTTGGGAGCCAACCAGGCAAGGGGGCATTGCCAGGAGCACCCCAAGGAGATTTAAGTGTCTCCAGGGAGTGTGGTGAACAGGAACAAGCAAAAAAGGCACGACAGGTCAGAAAAGTAGGGCTCAGAATTCAGAGATTCAGTCATCACCTAGCAGTCTGGAAGAGGACTAACCATGGTTTCAATATAGTCAAAAGCTACTATCAGAAGAACATGATGGCCCAGACACCTCACATATCAACATGCAGCTGTCCAGGTCTCCAGCTGCAGGGAATATCTGAGCTTGTCACTGATGCTGGAGGGTGGCAGAGGCAACATCTCTTGGAGGTGTGAACAGGGGAATGATCTGCTCAGCGTGGTGGCAGCAGAAGTAGTAGCTGAAGGAAGTAGTGGAGAGGCCAAAGAGTATCAGGAAGTACAAGAGGGGTAGCTCACTGAACTGTAGCTGGTGTGCCTTGGTGAACAACCTCCAGAAACAGGGTGTCAACTGCAGGAGACAGTCAAAAGACTGAGAGAGATTGAGGAGGCTGAGAGGGAATTGGTCAGGTGGTTCCAAGGCCCTCTGGTGGGGGAACCAGAGCCTGCTGAGGACAGGCAAAAATTCATAACCCAGCACACACAGAAGGGAGGGAGGGCATTAACACCGGAACTTGGGAAGTGGTGGGGGAAAAAAGCCTACAACAACAAAAAGAAGAGGAAAGGATCTAACAAAAGGAAGGGACTTCCTTCACAGCCAGACATTCTCACCCAGCTGGACATGCCCATTCAGTACCCTTTGTAGCTCTGCAGGCTAACTAGGTACCCACTGAAAGAACAGCCAGAGCTAAGCAGAACAGCCCAACCTGCTCCACAAATACAGAAATTAACAACTAGTTTAACCAAGAAAAGGCAGTGGGTGATAGTAGCAAGTGATTACGAGGTCCAGAGGCTCTGGTCTGTCAGCCTGAGCTATGCTAAATGGAAGTGTGCTGCCTTCCAGGAGTCTGCAATTAGGGATGTTACTGGCCCATCTGACAAAGCAGGAAAAAACCATCTTGGGTCAGGAACTTTTTGTACTGGTGAAGGGGCTTTAAACTAGATTTCTCAGGGTATCTATCCATCCCAATCTTGCCAGTCAGATGCCAAAACCTGTAATGGATGCCTGGAACAGTGCAAAGGGATCCCAGACATTCCAGTGTCCTGGGTTACAGCAGGAGAGTGTTAATGTGGGGGTGTAAGAAAACTGTGTATTCTACTCTCCTCTACTGCCATTTCTCACAAACTGTTAACCACGGGTCACTTGCAGTAGCTGCCCAGTGCACACCTGACACCTCAGGCTACAAACTGTTTGTAAAATGAAATAAAGAAGAGGCAAACCCTGTGAGGTGGGGTCGTTACAAACGACTCAACCATGATAACACCCTCAGGGAAGCACCAGCACAGTTACACCCATCCCAAGGGTGTCATGTCTGCTAATGGGGCATAATGGCTACAAGGCTCCAGCACAAGGGCCAGCCTTAACTTAGACCATCAAGGACTCCCAAGAAGATCCTATGACTCACAGAATTAAATCACTCCATTGTGAAACTCCCAACCACAGGGAAGGCACTGAGCATTCCCACATGACCTTATATAACTGGGGACTTGGGGCACCATCACATTCAATGGATCAAGAGGAGGACCAGAACTTCCACAGGACCACTGTTTTTGACAAGATGCAACCATCACTTCAACAAGACTGCAACCACTGCTTAATCAGACTGTGACCACCAGAGTGCCATGTTGTACTCTGTAGGTTTAAACCAGTTTTCTGTGTATCGTTGCATTTATTGTAATCTTCTTATTAAATTGTAGCTCTGACCTGAAATCTCTTGCAAGGTAATTGTGTGGAGTTCATTTATCCCACTGGTTTACTTTCAAACCAGTACATCCAGCCATCAAGTTGGCTTTACCCAGAACCTGGCTCAGATGCCTGTACAAAAACCCACATAGTATGGGGAACAAACAAGAGGGACTAGAGATGTACACACACCTGCATGGGTATGATATCATTGGCATCACAGAGACATGGTGGGATGGCTCCTATGACTACAGCACTGGAACTGAAGGTTTTAGGTTTTCTAGGAAAGACAGGCTAGGGAGATGAGGAGAGGATGTAGCCCCTATGTCAATTATCAGCTGGAAAGTATGGAACATTGTGTGGGGAAGGATGAGGAGCCAGCCAAGTGCCTGTGGGACAAGACTGTTTTATAATAACCTTGCCTCCACCATGAAGTATATGCAACACACCTGAAATGCAAACACTGTTTGAACCATTTTCTAGATGGGTACCATTTTCTAGATGAAGTCTCACTTCACCTTATCTGCTTCTAAGCAGCACTCAGATTAGGTGGCACACACGCCTTTTCTTACCACCCACCCTGCAGAATCATGCTACACACTGAGGATGAGCTCCTGGCACTAAGGACATCAAGTGAGCACCACAACTAACTTAGGTGGGACCAGGGTTTTCCCCCAAGTTGGATCAGTTTCTTTCTTTCTTAAATTAAGGCTTGTACTAAAAGACCTATGTCAAACTAGTATTTTGGTTGCATCCATTAGACTGACAATTCATAATTTCAGATGATACTTCTTTTCTATTTCTGAATTTTAATTAAAAATACTTTACTAAAGGGAGTTTATCTGATCCAATCAATGTCATTTTAAGCCCGGAACCTTCCCCTCATTATTAATCAGAGAGACATCAGACTTCACATGTATGTCAAAAAAGAGCTCATTTCAATGCATTTCAGACAACACAGGTATTTCACAATGGTTTATGGTTGTGTTCTTTTCTTTATCAACCATAGCACGTAAAGTAAATGCACAAAGGCAGCTCTCAAAAAGAAAAATCACAGAATGCTTTTGGGGGAAAAAAATATCCAAACAACTGCTGTTCTCTAATGTGTTACTAAAGACACCATCATCCCTCATCCCTCCAGAAGTGCCCTTAATTAAATAAGAATCTATTAAAAATACAGCATCCCTCTGTGTAAACTCCCACCCACACCCTTCTCTTTCAATTTTAAAGGTGATCTATTTTACCTTCTTCCTACCTAGAAGCTCATTAGAAACAGCCCCTTCTGCACATATGCACCACATAACAGAGATCTGAGGCGAGACCAACAGAAGGAAGGGAGAGAAAGAATTTAGAAAGTGAATTAGAATAGTAGAGCTGCAAGACAAGAAAGACACTGCAGACGAAAAACATCTTGTACTCACAAGGGAACAGTGAAGGCTGAGACATGAATGCATGAATGCTGGTACCATGGGATTGAAACAGAAGCTGTTGCTTAACTGCAACGGAGATGCAGTGCTGCTCTAACTAAATTCAATTATCAACAATAATCAAGGCAAATCAGACAGGTTCACTTCTCTTTCTCTGGGTGGCAGGAGGTCCCCATTAAACGTACCTCAAACTTCAAATTGAGGCACCAAGTATGGGTAGCACTGTCACACACACAGTCAGTATCTGCTGAGTGCTAGGTAACGCCCATGGGATCATTCTCTGCTGCACTTCTTCCTCAATCCCCAATTCCAAACTTTACCCACCTCATCTGTTGTCTGAAAAGTCCAAGCTGGTCAATCCAAAAAGAACAATAATCTGTTCCCTCTCTGAGAGCTAAAGAGGTAACAAAATCAGCAACCCAATGGCAGCCAATTTTTCTGTCCACTTTCTATTACAGAGCTTTACTAGAGCAAGTAACTCCTAACAGTTCACCTCAAAAATGACTATTGCATTTTGCAATAATTGTTCCCACCTTATGTCAGATTACCCCAAGGATCAAAACAGCATTTGTTAATGGCAAGCTACTCCAACACAAAGTTCCCTTTGAGTTTTAGTCCATAGTGGCATAAATGATAAAGTACTGAGTAGAAGGAGAGCTGGAGAGGGACTTTTTACAACGGCATGCAGTGACAGGGCAAGTGGGAATGGCTTCACACTGACAGAGGGCAGGTTTACATTAGCTATTAGGAAGAAATTATTTACTGTGAGGGTTATGAGGTACTGAAACAGGTTGCCCAGAGCAGCTGTGGATGCCCCATCCACCCCTGGGAGTGTTCAAGTCCAGACCGGATGGGGCTTTGCGTAACATGCTCAAAGGTGTCTATCCTGGCCCTTGGCAGGGGGGTTGAAACAAGCTGATCATCGTGATCCCTTCCAACCCAAACCACTCTGATGGTAATGCTTCCTCAACATCTCTGACACCAGAAGGGATCAGAAGGGAAGAGATGTCACATGAGCCCTGGGGTGAAGACAAATTGAAAATCCAGTAAAATATTACCTTGTGGGATGGACACAAATTCAAAATGCAGTAAATCTGTCTGCCTTAATAAGAGGAGGGGCTGAGAATTCATATCTAACCTTCATGCATCGCTTAAAGTATCTGCAAAGAACAATTTGAATTCCAGGCTTAACTAGGACCTTTTAAACAACTCTCTAGATACACCTGCCTAAAATGTGGCTTTACTCTCCAGATAGATTCCATTTGTCCTGCACTGATCTCTGAACATAAACTTGCACCTGCTGATACCTGAGCTGTAAAATTATATGAGCCAGGCTTTCTTTTGGTTTTTATTTTTTTAAATACACAGCTGTTTCTGCAATGGATTTTTAAGTAACTTCATACAGCTGCCCAGCCCAGTTGCCTGGCAGTCCCTTCACTACTGTGGTGGGAACATGCTCTTGCCTTTCTCTTGGGAGCCTGTGCTAGAAGGGACTAAGAGAGGGGATCCAAAATTAAGCCCACACCTAAGAGTGACTGCAGTGTTTTTTATTTTGGAATGTTTTACTACATTTACTCCTTCAAACATGAGGGATCTATCCTTTACCTAAATTAAGATGAAATTTGCTCCCACACAAATTTTCGTTACCAGACATTCCTGTCCGAGACCAGTGCCTTCAGATGATGCAGTGTTTCATTCAGGGAGACTCCTAGGAAATTCTTTGCCTATGTATGTAGAAAAAAGGGATGAAGCCTGACAAAATGTTTTACTGGAACATGGAAAAAAGGAGTATCTAGAAAAGATTTTTGCCTCTCCCTGAAAAATAAATTAAGAATGGTTCACCTTATCCTGTTTTCTGTAGTTGCAGAGTCACTTCCTTGCTGAATTTTCCCATTCTTGTGAGAGTTTTGGTCTTTATGATTGTGAGGCTCGCCCTTGTGAGAGAGGATAGGCAGCAAAAGCTCAAAACCAGATGCAGGAAACCCGCAGTCACACCAAGGAGCAACCTTGTTTACATTTGTAATAATGCCAACATATTAAGCAGAACTGTGACAAGAAGAACAGACTCGAAGCAGACAAGGAGATAGCTAGAGTTTTAATAAATCCTTTGCCTATCTGAAAAGTGGGAATGTGAGATTATTTACATGATTCCAGCACGTAAAATTGAGACAGGAGCTTGGGAATCAGATGTGTTACGTTTCTGGACTACTGCTGGGAAACCACATGGAAAGACATAGCTTAGTATTTTAAAATTTAACTAGTCAGCTCTTGGTTTCTGTCTTTTCCTGGAAAGCATTTTAAAAATGGCAGTAAATTAAAAATTACCACCTCAGGTAATTGCAGGAAGCAACCCCAAGCTTTGCATTTAGAGCTAAGGCATCTAAGGCTACAGAATACTTCACATTTTCCCAAACACAGTTGTTTCAAACTGGAGGTTATACACCAGAAGCTAACTTTCAGCCTTTTTGCCTCAGACAGGCTGGGCTTAAACCACAGCACTGCTGGCAGTTTCCATTCACAAAGCACTTTGGCAGATTCTGTGCCCAAGTCTCCAGTTCAGCTGGGTGCTTGAGGGAAAGGACTGCCCTGTCCCTGCTGCAGTAGCACTCCAGGTCCCCTCCCTATTGCCTGTCCCTGACCCCATCTCCTCCCCATGGGAACTCCCTGGCACTCAGCTGTACCATCAAATAATATCTCACATTGGCATCTGACAATGCTTTCATCTGGATCTGGGAAATGGCACAATTTCTCATTTCTCCACTTCTTGATCTTGACCCACACTGACTGCTTACTGTTCTGGGCTCAAATGGAATTATGAGAAGCAAACATATTTGTGACTGACTAATGCAGCCCTATGTCTAACAGCTACCAAAGTAAGTACCTTGTGAAAGAAATACTGCAGAATCAGAAGCTCTGGCAGTAAAGCAAAACATTTCGTTTAGTCCTTAGTAATGAGGAAGAACAAAGAAAAGGAAAGAAAAAGAGTCAGAAAGTATAAAATTACTAAAAGCAACTAAGATGTGCAATTTTATCAATGCTCACAAGATAAATACAATTTTATTTCATCAGCAGCTTAAAATAAAGGAGACGCTGTTTCCAATGAAGATTTTTACCACTATCTTCAATAGGAAGGAAATAAAAAGAAAAGATGAAATTAAAACATAAAAAGCCTTTAAAGACAAGATTTGCCCTTTGACATGCAGACACGTTACTGCACTGATGGAATTTCTATCACAGAATCTGGGAATATGCTGAGTTGAAAGGGACCCATCAGGGTCATAGAGTCCAACTCCTGGCCCTGCACAGAACACCCCAAGAATCCCACCCTGTGCCTGAGAGAACTGTACCAACACTTCTTGAACTCTGTAAAGCTTGGTGCTGTGACCTCTTTCCAGGGGAGCCAGTTCAACCTGGCTTTGGACACTCTCTAATGGCCTCATGTCTTTTTTTATATATTGGCACCCCAAACTGCCCCCAGCACTCGAGGTGAGGCCGCCCCAGTGCAGAGCAGAGCAGGACAATCCCCTCCCTTGCCCAGCTGGCAATGCTGTGCCTGATGCCCACCAGGACACAGTTGCCCTCCTGGCTGCCAGGGCACTGCTGACTCACATTCAACTTTCCATCGACCAGGACTCCCAGGTCCCTTTGCACAGCACTGCTCTCCAGCCCCTCATTCCGCTGTCTGTCTGTACATCCAGGGTTGCCCCATCCCAGATGCAGAATCTGGCACTTTCCCTTGGTGAATGTCCTACAAGTTGTGATTGCCCACCTCTCTCATTAGGTCTGGGTACAGACCTAAATGGCATCAGGACATTCATGTCTGAATGAATGCTTCAAGTATTGGAGTCTTAGCAGGAGATGCTGTTCTTACTTTTTGTTAAGGATATAAGCCTTGTCTTTCCTATGAAGAAAGGCAGGTAACAGTTGTTGGAGTAATTACAATCCAATTACTGCCCCAGGACAGACCTGCTTCTTTGCAGGAATACATCTGTACATTTGCATATATTCAGACTGAAGATAACATAAATCATCTTGCCCAGATACAGAACAATCCTGCTTCCCACGTACCTGGTTTGTCAATGAACCTAAGCAGTGACATTGTCCCAAGATATCCCAGGGTACACCATGGATAGTGCTTGGAGGCACAGGTCAAGAAAAATACAATGACTACCCAGCCTTCAGCTCAAGACTAAGGAAGAACACTTAAGCACTGTCTGGGTGTGCACTAAGGGAAATATTAATGTGCAAGATAGTCACTGGAACCTTTACTATTTAAATTACTTGTTTCTATGTTATAGTGAAAATGAAGTGACAGAAATAAAACATTATTTCTCTTGATACTCTCTACTTAAATTGCAGAAATAAATATTTTTAGGAATAGTGTTGTCAAATCTGAAGTACAGGTTCATCCCTCCAGATTGTACATCATGCTAACTTGTTATCTTCCATTTCATTATGAGCTTTCATAAACAAACTGGGAGCTACCTCTCTCCTGGGCTGGCTATTTCCAGAATTTGTTTCCACAAGAACTCCTGTTCCTCTAGTCTTCCCACAAAAGAAATTGCTTTATTTCTGCTGAAAGCAAACTAACTCCATGTACCTGCCCTAGGATCTGTTCAGCAACTATAAGGATTCAACTTTCTTACATTTCACAACTTTAAACAAGATGTAAAGAATGTTTCTCACATACTTAGAGAACATGAATCTCTTGCAAGTCACCTTTCAAATAAACTCCCTTCCTTTTTCCAGAAGAGAAATAATGATAGATTGAAAATATAAATTTCTAATTTCCTAATCTAAAGAGAATGAAACCAAACTGATTTTCAACCAAGTCTGAGAACGGAGTCAAGCAATAACTGAAAAACATGCTTTCATTGATGTGCAAAGGCTGTGATTACCTAACGTGATTTCCCTTTCAAAACTCCCCATTGCTGTGAGTCACAAATGTCTTTGATAGTAGTTTGCTGACGATCTCCCATGTGCTGGTTGTCCCAAAAACACAAGCAGCTTGTCCAGCAAAGTGCTAAACCTTAGCATTTTGCAACCCCCCAGTTTATTTAGCAATTATACTTGCTAAAAAAAACCCCAAACAACTGCTGTTTGCTCAAAAATATTTATAATAATTTCAGCAATTTCTGAGTGTGAATACAAGAACAGAATGCCCTGGAATAGACAGTAGCTAAAAGCAATGGGCAGCTCTGTTTTGTGGTTGTTACATGTATTGCTGACAAATGAGATGCTTTTTGGTAACTAAATATATAAAAGATTGACATAGGCCTTTACTTTTGTTTCCTGATTGAACTTTTCTTTCAGAACATCACAGCTTTGGCTTGCACACTTTGTCTTCCAGTAAATCACAGCACGCACTTGCAAACACAGAGGGAGTCACCAGCTTTTTCCCAGGCACTCAAGTGGTGATTAAAAAATCATCCTGTATCATAAATTGCAGGTCTGAACCTGAGGAGTAACACACAGGCTGGAGAAAGAAGGCAGTTAAGGGTGACAAAGGGAACTGTTTCATGGACCACAAAGAGATTTTTTGTCTATTTAATTGCTTTTTTGTGGTTTGTGCCGGCAGAAGAGACTAACTGAAGCTACTACAGGTTTGGAGCACGTAGGAGTCCATAAACATGCACTTGTCCGGGCAGTGACACAAACTCAAATCACATCTCAGGGACCAACTGGTTTGTGAAGTTTTCCATGAGATGCTGCCTGCTTATGGCACAAGGGTAGAAAGCAGCACAGATATGAAGCTGGCAGCGCTGCAGAACAGCTCAGGTCTGGATACCTCTGCTTCAGCAACAGAAGACAAAAATAGATGCAAGTTTTACAACTTGCAAACCCAGCTCCTCATTCTTTTCCTCCAAACCTCTTCCTACACCTTTAGATCTTTCTGAGATGTTTACTCATCTCCCCCACCCCCAAGACCTTGCCTGCAGCATAGCAGTATATGAATTTGCCTGGCAACCTGACATAAATATCCAACCAACCAGCAAACAAAGCCTGGCATGCTCTTAGCTGCAATGCTTCTGTGCACAGCTTTACAACAAATCAGAGCTGGCCACCGGGCAAGGAATCAACCCACTTTCTTTAGCTCAGTTTATAATCCAAAGTTTGTGGGAAAAGGTGAGCATTTACCTTCCTTTATTTTACTTCTATGCAATGTTCAGAAATAAGCTTTACACATGACTCTTCTCCCAGAATACAAAGCACTGTATCTTCCCTACCCCTAAACTGGTTAGATAAATAACTCTACTGGGGTGAGGTGAGATAAAGCACAAGGAAAGGTGAGGCGTGAGTGAGGGGAGATGCACTGGAAAACACATGGAAATGAGCTGTTTGACTGGCTCAGTCTGAGATTCCGTGGGTGACCAGCACCCAGCTCTCTTCACTGAAACCCACTGCAAGACCTGAGCTGTGCCTGATGCTGAGAGCATCCCTCCAAGAAATGGCACTGGATGGGATCATTTCAGAATCAGCACATCACAAAAGGGATTGGGTATGGGGCAGGAATCTGTGTAAAACATAACAACCTTCTTCAAGATTTTGGCTACTACCAGTCTTCATGGAGCTGTGAGCTGGCCTGGGGGAAGAAAGAACTACCTGCTCTGAGTGGCTCCTTGTCTCCCAGTTAGGAGCTGGTGGCTTTTCACAGCAGCTCCAGCAGATAACAGGAGCTACACCCTGTGCAAAGAGTGGTGCTGCACCCAAGCACTGCATCTTTGTCCCTCCCTTCTCCGGGGACATGCAATACACAATGAGTGTTTCAGAGATCAGTGGGTCCTCTGGACCCCAAACCAGCAAACTTAAAGATAAGTACCTAACAAGAAATTCCCATCTAATTTGTTTAAACTTACCAGTGTGGAACACATAAATGAGACTCATACCCTCTATCAGCTACAGTAGAGTTGACAAGAAGATGGTGTGGTATTAATAGTTCCATCATAACTGAACTGTTACATTCCATCCTGCCCCACAAAACAGATTACTTGAAACTGGAACACAAAATACAGGACCAAGTCAACTCAGAAACAAAGTTTCACTCCATCCATATTTGCCCCTGCAAATGCACCAGCCTGCACAAAGTTTGAGTCACTGCTGAGCACATGGAAGTCCTTCCCACTGCTTCTGCCCTTTATATGTGTTATAAATAGCTCAAATAAGAGATCCTCTGTAACAGAAGTAGATGAGGAAGGCTGACATCTGTGTCGTGCTTTGACACATCATAGAAGTATTTTTTACCCTTTAAGAGAATGCATGTGTTGCAGCCCAGAAATATCAGAACCTGGCTTGTGGAATGGAGGTAAACTTAAGTGGCAACAGGCGTTGTAAAAAATGCCAGTAAGCAGTTCCACATGCACTGTTCTGCAGAGTGGCATGGCTCTCTGGCTGGAGTGAGGGATGAATATAAAGCCTTAACTTCCACTTTGCTGTTGTTACCCCAATCCCCTTGCTCACTAAATGGTTAGCAAGAGTGCACATCAAGACAGTAAGGTCAAGACAGAGCCAGACAAGTTAAAGGTAAAAATATTTCTTGCAACTGCTATTGCAGCCTTGGCAATTCAGACCACAAAGACAGCTTTGCTCTACCCTCACTAATAAGCTCCGACTCCAGGGTTGGGTCCTTCCTTTTGCAGCTGGTACCACCTAACACTCATCTGGCTGGCTGCTCCTGATCATTGCTACAGCACATACTGCAGGATGTTTAACACACACAACCCTCATTACTTTTTAAACTACCCAGCTCTTGGGCAAGGCTCTCAGACACACAGCTTTGTTTACCTGAAAAAAATGAGAGCAACTTGTTGGCTACACAAAATGCCTTCAAGTTTTGTATTTCCCCACAGGAAACAGTGGGAGCAGAGTCAGGTTTCAAAAGAGTTGGCAAAGCTTCTGCAGAGCAGAGGTAGGCAACAGCAGAGGTTCATCCAGCACCCCCATTTCTAGAGACAGAGGAATGCAAATAGACAACAATTTTTGTGGTAAACCATCTTCCTCTGCTCTCAACAGCTTCATTTTACACAGGATGGTTTTATATACAATATGACTTCTACTACTTGGGAAGGCTCACACTGAATATTTGGAAGAATCAGTCAGGGTACCAACTGACATTTGGATTCTTATTTTCATAACCCAAGGAATATAAACATTCTTTCTAGTTTTTATTTTACTTTCTAAATCAAAAGCTTGCATTGAGAGGGATCCTGGAAGTCTTGGGAAAGAAGCTGGTAACACAGAATAGCCCTGAGGTACAAAAAGGGTAGATTTATTTATTCTTTTAAGAAAAAGAGAGGAAAAACTAATACAAACAAACCATATGCATTCTGTCTTATTGGTCAGGTATGGAGAAATCGCATCAAACACCCAAATTATACACCATGTCTTTGGAAACTAGTTTGTCTGATTATGTTCATTTTACAGCTTCACTGGATAAACTAAGGAAATTAATGCTTCAGGCAATTACCCAACAATAAAAATTGCCAAGACCCCCATCATTAAAATCAGGTTGTAAAACTGGATAAAAGCAACGCCTGTTTTGATCAGATGCCACATCAATGTAATGCTCATAATTAGCCTGTACAGTCATGCACTGTGCCCAAAATCAGGTTTTCCATTATCACTGTGCTAAGCCAATGTGATTACTCTGTCCTGAGCATGGGCACCATGATGAAACAAGATGTAACATTTCAGCTGAGGGTCTAGATGGCAACATACAACAGACAAAAAGTGGCTGAAACCAACAAGTTTGACCTCTACACAACTATTTCAAAATGTGCTTTAAAATGTTTAAATAAAACTAAAATTCATTAACACCATGACAAAGAGAGGCACATGTATTTCATTCTGCTAATTGTAGTAAACCTCTCACCTTACAGTCAAAGTTTCTTACTCCAGATACCTCAGAAACAGATTGCTGTTCAAGCTGTTGGACAAGTTCATACTATGGCAGATACTTCTCAGTATTATCTCAGTTACTACTGCAGGATATTTATCTTTTTAGTGCACATGCTTGATCTTTTCCCCCAGAGAAAAACAGAAGTGGAACATTTAAAGCATATGCATGAAACACAACATTTTTGAAGTGGTATCAGTGACAGTAGCAGCAGTGCTGACAGCATGTTACCATTTGGCTAATTGAGCCATTCAGGTTAATGAGCTTCAGTTATGAGGGTCAACTGGAAAAAAATATTTTTTTAAGACCATAAGCATTGAGACCGTGCTCATCCAAGTTTCCAGAAGAATCCTACTTGTATCAAGGAGGAATAAAGACACAAATCAGGGAGTGAAAAGAGCCCCTCCCACAGCCCCACATACCCCCCAAGAAAACACCTAGACACCCCCTATTTGAGATGCCAAACTGGAATGCCAAAACAAGCCCCTTACTGACAGGAAATTGTGGAGACCCTCCAACTCCTTCCTTCCAGCAGAATAACTAACAATGCTGGCAAGTACATTACCATAAACTTCAGTGTTAACACCCCCACTGCAAAGAACAAAGGCAGTTCACATCTCTCCCAAGCTCCTGCTGCAAACTGGGTGCTGATTCTGACAAGTTGCTCTGTGCCAATTTAGATTCCTCTCACATTTGAAGGTTATGTTCTTAACCACAAGCTAGAGAACACTTTTTAAGTGATGCCGGAAAGCACGGCAAACAGTGCTCCAAAAACCTACAAGCCAGCCTGCATCACCTCCTGGTCTCTCTGTTGATTTAGCTGCCTTTGAGCAGGATTCAAACAAATAATTTGTAACAATCACATTGTATATATTGCTTTATCTCAAAGGGTCCTAAAGTTCTGCTAGACTGAGATTGGATCCTACATGCTTTTTGCCAGTCACCCTTTCCCTGGATAGGCCTACAGGTTGGAAGAAGCCAGATATCTGTGAAAGTAGGTGCTAAACACTTCCATGAAGAGGCTTTTTACCACTTCAGATACACAGTAAGCAGCTATCAACACGCAGCAACATCTCAGCACTGGGCAAAACTTCAGCCTTGGCCAATATACAGTGGCTGACAGCCACTCTGCTCTGGAGGGAGGCCACTGGGAGAATGAGATGGTGACACCTGTGTTAGCAGCCCAGCTGGATCCTGCTCATCTTGTTATCACCACTCCTTAGTAAAGTCCACAACTTGAAAATCAAGTAGGGTGCCAAGCTGTTTTGAAGGCCTATTTCAACACAAAAGCAACAAGAGTGCTTTACTACTCGTGTCTGGTGGCTGCACAGCTTTCATTTGGATACAACTTCGTGGATACAATCCACCCCCAGGGAATTCTGAAATTAATACAATACATTCAGCAAGATGTTTCAGGTGCTACTGTGGGTGCTGAGAGGTGCTACAGCTCTAAAAGGATATGCAAATGGATTCTCTAGTATTTCTGATCCATGGTGCCAAGAGCAGACCTCAGGTTACTATACTTTGGTTTTATTTATCAACCCCAACTGGTCTGAGTGCCACCCTAACCCAAACATTGTCCTTTTGCATGCATCAAATTTCTATTCCATGAAGATGGTGGTTTATGACAGAGGAATAATTTCTATAAAATGGCCTGGGAGATGGTACTCTATTAAGCATTTTTCTCTTTCTTGTCTGCCCCATAGGCAGGAAAATGTCTCTGGTAGTGAGGTTGGCACTTGGTTTCTTTTAGAGGTAGTTAGGCAAGAAATGGGGAGCAGTTACTTTGTATTTTTTAACAGATTCTACTGAGCAAGACTGGAATTCTAACAGAAAACCAGCAGCACCAGAGAGGCATGTCTTTCAATGTGCTCAAAGAAGTAATAAAAAAACCCCCAATCCCAGGTGCTTCACTACAGATACTTTGTGGCTGTCAATTTATTCAGCAAAATTCTCTTTGAAACAGGTGTCACAAATTCTCCAAGTGTGACAACAAAAGCTTTCATTTCTAGGAGGCAAGTGATGTCAAAGTGCAGCAACCTTATCCATGAGGTAACAAAACAAAGATTATCATGCACTGGGAAAATGAATGACCCAACTGCAGTGTAAAAATAAACCAAGCAAGATTCCAACGAAACCAAGCCAGGCCATCCCTTACCTCTTCTGCCCCTTCCAAATACCTCTGGTTGCTAGCATCTGGGATGAACTGTGGCACAGGGGGTTCCCACTTTATCCAATATTTATATACAGCCTCTCTGCAGAGCAACCCTCAAGAACTGAGAAACATGGTGTTTCTGCATCTTTTACAAAAAAGAAAAGTCCCTCTCACAGAGAGCAAACCTGTTTTTCACCAGACCTTTGTCAGCTAAGGATGCTGCACTACCTTTGCATGTAAGTAGTAACAAGGGATATGAGCTGCCTTGTCTACTCAAAGTTAAGTATTAATAAGGCCTCTGCTATCTCAGCCATGGCCACTGCACTAGGCAAGATTTCCCAGCATAAGCAGCTTTATACAAACACCAACCCCAACCTCTGTCAAGGACTGTGCATCCCAGGTACAAAAGGAGTTAAAGGTATTTCCATGTTGTTCAGAAGAACCATGAGGTAAAAAAAAGGGTGAGGAAAAATATAAATCCGTATTTGTAGAAAACTCAGCCATTTATCAGTCACAGAATGCTTATTTTCATCTTCAAGAAATACAGATTTCACCTTTGGAGGTGACTTCTGGGTTTCTCTACAAATAAATTACTACTCAGCAGACAAAGAAACAATCGTCCCCAGTCTGTGGGGATTCATCTTTTCAGTTTCTTAGACACAGTGGAAATTTTGTTATCTGCTGCCAGGGAGAGGGAAAGCTAGCAGAAGTTTTATTGCAGCACATTCTCAGGATTCTAAACATACCATATCACATACACACAGTAATGAGTTTTATTTTAACTGCTTTTGGAGATTGCTTTAGTGGACAGTGAAACTGAATAATCAGCTCTGCTCACCGAATGAAAGGAAAACTATAACAGGATACATAAAAGGTGTCTCATTATTTTACAGAGGGCCTTGCACATAACCCAGACAGGAGGGATGTGGTGGCCATCATATAAATATTCTCCTCCTTGTGTGTTTAAAAACAACTAAAAAAACCCCAAAAACTCCAAAAAACCCCTAAATCCCACATTATCATGGACCCATCATGTGCATGTATATATCCTTCACCAGGGTGATGCAAAGGTGTCATGGCTACATGGCTAGTCACACACCAGCACTAAAGGAGCTTCCCACCCTGCAACATTAGAATGTCCTTACTGGCAGGCATCTGCCTCTCCAGTTTACATTTTAAGTTTCCTCCTATTTTAAATGCTCACCTCTACCCTGCTCTCTCACCTATAACCTCTCTTTGACAACTTAGGTCTGGGGAATTGATGCATCGGGAAAACTATTCTGCTCACTGTGAAGCAAGGAGAAAGGGGTATTCTTCACATCTTGGGGAAACCAAGTCCTACTTTCCACATTTACTCTACTAAGGTAAGTGCATCTGTACTTGAATTTCAAATGCTGAACTGTGTCCCAGCTTTATTTGTTCTACCTCCCATAAATTAGTTCTTTACCCATTAAAAAAGCCTGTACTGACCTCTCTTCCCCAAACTCCTTTTTGCCCCTGCCTTCTAAAGGCAATTTGACTTCAATCAGACTTTCAGTGGAAATTTTCATTTCCATTTTCTTCTGTGAGAGCAAAAAGAGGAACCAGATACCTGATCCTAGTGTGTCCACACAGTTACTAACAAATAAGCCTGTAGGTGAAACCAATCCAAGAAAAGGCACCACAGAAAACAACTCAAATCATATTGACTCTAAGTTTTTCTTTGCAATTTTGCAATTAAGAAGAAAACAGATTTTAGAACAACTCTTTTCATAGATCATAGGATCCACTACACATGAAACACTGCTTTTACTGACTGCCCTGAGCCTGCCTCATTCTCTGTGTTGGTTCATGTTCAATATTTCACTAAGAGACCTCTAAGCTAATGCTTGATGTTGGCAGCTCCGAGAGGTTACCAGTTTTGCAGTTCAAAGCAAAGAATCCAAGACACTGCCAGTATTTGGAAACATTCCCCACCAATAACAAGGAAGAGCAAAAGCCACACTAACAAATTATTTCAACATCAAAAAATGGAAATGCATTGGCATTATGCTGCATGTACTTTGTCCCTACTTCTGAAGATTTTTCATCCTCCTTACAGACGTAATACAGGAAGCCATTGCCCCACAAAACTTGTACCTCAAACTATTTCGCTACAAACAAAGACAAATTTTCCTTTCCAGACATTATGAGCTTGTTCAGCTTCATTCTCTCCTTCATTTTAATATTTGGATGCCATTTCCGTTTGTTCAGATAAAATAGAAAGCAAATAACAACAATGTGCCTATGCACAAGAACACAAATGAAAGATGCAAGGGGAGAGAAGATTTTGTGAGACAAAAGACCACGAAGTGGCAACACTCCTTTATCAGAATTCACTGAGAGCAAAAAAACTCTTTTTTGGGCAAAAATCCCTGGAATTTTTTAGATAATGTTTTGCAGTATCAGTACTACAGGTCATGGAGACCTGACAGTATTCACAGTCAGTAATTGTAGTCATTGCCCGACAGATGTTAGAAGAGCTTCCTTAGTAGATCATAAAGCAGGTGAAAAGAGATACCAGCTACTCTTAAATCACCAGGAAAACACTAACAGAATCTTCACATGTTACAGGTCCAGACAACCCTTTAGATAATGCTGGGGACAGTTCCCAAAGCAGTTTTTTCTAGCAGTTCCCCAACCTGTATAATGCCTTCTTCCTTCAGCTGGTCTCACACTCTTTCAGTACTCATTTACCCTTACTTTGCATGGGCAAAAACTTGGGAGTTTCCAAAGATCTGGGGAGAACTGAGTGGCAGAACTTGCACAGGGGAAGTAATCTGTCTAAAGAAGATCTTTTGCAGAGGGGTACAGCAGTGCTGTACCCATAGTTTCTCACTCCTAGCTCCTCCTCCTTCCCTGGACTTCATTAGCACTTCAATGTACGCAACGCGATTACATTTTTATTTCTCATCTCTTGCACCATTTATCACCACTGTCTCCTATCTCTCACTATCGAGACTTGCTACACTAATTTTGCTAATCCATTACACATTGCACTGCCTCCACCAGCCCTTTCTCTCTCTCTCTCTGCAGTCTTCATTCCCTCATGCTGGTTCCCTAGCAGTGAGGAGCCCCTCAGCCAGCTGCACTTCCACCCACCTGCCTTCCCCAGCCAGTTGCAACTTGGTGTTGTTTGTGTACACCTGCCCAGGACTCCCAACCAGCAACAGGGACAGGGACAGGGCTCCCGGGGCACAAGACCATAAAAGTGCATCACAACAAGCCCCCAGGAAGCAAAAACATGTAGGAAAGGAAAAGACCTAGAGAGAATGATAGAACTGCTCATTATTACATTAGCAAACCTAAACTATTTATAAGCACTACATCTATCACTTCAATAACATGTTTCTAAATGAGGCTGAAGCAAGATATCCATAATTATTACTGAAATGCCATTTTTACATTAGCCCAACAGTTGTGCATGTTCCTCACAAAATACAATAAGCAAACCACCAATTTATTTTTTTTCCTGTAAATTGGAGATAAATTAATCTAAATTTTTAGACTAATTTTGCAATAAATTTGATTTTGCAATAGATTTGATTTTTAACCCAGAATTTCTGTTTCCTTTGAACAGCATAAATTGCACAAAGCATCCTTTCCCCTTCTATCTCCTCTTTTAGGAAGCTTTTTTCCTGCTCTATTCTGTTTAATCTATGGATGCTCAGAGGAAGAAGTGACATTGAAAAGGCTTGTTTAACTTGTTTGATAAGGCTGTTATTCCTTACTCCTCTTCCCCCCTTTTCTTCCATTTGTCCTCTTGGAAAGCTCTTTCTTACAGCTCCTAAATGCTATCTGCTCCATTCTCCTCTTTTCTGTCACTTTTCCTCTTGCTTCCTTATCTGTGAGGAACACTGGAGGTGATGTCTGCAGCCCAGGGACAGGTGAACTTCACTTGGAGAGAGCAGGAGCTGCCTAGCCCCTGCCCTCACAGCCCCAAAGCTGGTCATGCTGCACATTTGGGGGCCCACCCCAAGTCAGCATACGGTCTGGGGACCACTATATTATGGTCTTTTACCCCTCCATTCTCCCATCTGTGCATCCCTTGTGCTCTGAGATTTGTTATCCTGGTCTCTCTCCTTTGCTAGTGCAACCAGCTTTATTTCCAGGCTTCCATTTCTTGCACATGACTGCTGGAAACACTATTCCATTCCCATAAAATCAGGGAGCTTTACAAACCACAAACTTTGTCTTTAGACAACGGAAATGGAGGCATGAGGTGGGTGAAGGAGAGGCTGTGGATGTTGTTTACTCAGCCTTCAGTAAAGCCTTTGACACTGTTTCCCACAGCATTCTCCTGGAGAAATGGGCTGCTTATGGCTAGGGCATTGCGCTCCTCACTAGGTTAAAAAAAGCTGGGTGCCAAACCCAACGAGAATGGAGATAAATCCAGCTGGAGGCCATTTACAAGCAGGGGTTCCCCAGGGCACAGTTTTTGGGCCAGTTTAATATCTTTATAAATTATCCAGACAAAGGGATCAAGTCCACTCTCAGTCACTTTGCAAACGCCACCAAGCTAGGTGAGAGTGTTGATCTGCAGGAGGGCAGGAAGGCTCTGCAGAGGGATCTGGATGGGCTGGGTGACTAGGACCAAAGGTGTGAGGTTCAACAAGGCCAAGTGCCGGGTCCTGCTCTTGGGCTGCAACAACCCCAGGCAGCAACACAGGCTGGGGCAGAGTGGCTGGAAAAGGCCCAGCGGAACAGGACCTGGGAGGGCTGGGCAACAGCAGCTGAACACGATCCAGCTGTGCCCAGGAGGCCAAGGAGGTCAGCAGCATCCTGGCCTGGGTCAGCTGGATCAGCCAGCAGGACCAGGGCAGTGATTGTCCCCCTGTACTCAGCACTAGTGAAGCTGCACCCCAAGTCCTGTGTCCAGTTCTCAGTCCTTCAGTTCAGGAAGGACATTGAGGTGCTGGAGCATGTCCAGAGAAGGGCAATGGAGCTGCGGAAGAGTCTGGAATACAAGTAAGGAGTGTCTGAGGGAGCTGTGGATGTTTAGTCTGGAGAAACGAAGGATCAGGGGAGACCTTGTCACTCTCTACAACTCCCTTATAGGAGGCCACGTGGGGGTTGGTCTCTTTTCCCAATTAATGAGTAAATAGGAAAAGAGAAAACAGCCTCAGGTCATTCCAGAGGAGGTTTAGATTGGATATTAGGGAACATTTCTTACTGGAAGGGGGGTCAGGCACTAGAACAGACTGCTCAGGGCACTGGTGGAGTCACCAGCCCTGGATATATGTAAAAGAAGTGTAGATGTGGCACTTGGGACACGGTTTGGCGGTGGCCTTTGCAGTGGCTGGGTTAATGTTGAACTCAGTGATCTTAGAGGTCTTTTCCTACCTTAATAATTCTGTGATTCTTGAAGAAGTGAAATACATTTTCCAAGATCAAGAAGCCCTCACTGAGCAGGACTGAGCACAGATCCTTTAGAGGTGCTGATTTACTACTGTATATTTTAGTTTGCAAGAGAGGTAATGGTAGTCTAAATATTTGCTTTCACCATATATAATTTCCCTGCCTGTGCAAAGAAAGATTTAAGCCACATGAAAAGTAAAATCTTTTCTAGGACAAACTTTTACTTTTTTTTCAAATTAAATTGTTACAGCAACAGAAGTTGTTTGGAATGGTTGGGCAGAAGCCCCCATATCACTCCCTGCTATCACTTATTTTTTATCAGTCTCCACACAAGGAACAGCAATAAATCCTTTTATCAGATGACTGATGACTTTTTACCAAAAAAAAAAAAAAAAAAAAAAAAAAATAAAAAAAAAAAAAAAAAGCATTAAAACTAATTATAAAATTTGATGGTTGCAGCACAAGCCCTGTTTTTCATTCTGCCTTCATCCCATGCCATTCTACTTTGAAGATCTACCTGTGCTTTTTGTCCTATTGCCAAGATCATGCTCAAAATCTTGACTGCAACTTGGCTTTCAGGATTTCAGGACCTTGTCTGGATTCTAAGGTTTGCTCCACTGTAACCACAAACACTTTCAATACCCCCCTTTGTATCCAGTTTGAGTTGTAAGTGCTGCTTTGACTCTGTTGAAGTACCCGGCAGTATTGTTAGAGGGATGCCTGTCCTACAACTCTATCCTCCTTTTCTATTTACTTACTGCCATTTCTGTCTAGACAATTGTTGGAGGTTAGGATTTTTTTTTTCTTTTTTTCTCAGGAAATTTTCTCCCGTTTGTTGCGTAAGAGATTATAAAGACAATATTTAAGAGACAAAAGATGTGGCTGGTAGGAGGAGGAAAGGGAAGGTTGCAGCTTGCTACCATCTCTAGCTGGGGGGCTTTATCTTTGCAAGTGCAGAGATACCTGGAGATTTGGCTGGGGGGTGAGGGGCTGGGCTTGGCCCTCCTGGGTCTCTCACGCTCAGGACTGGGATCAAAGACAGTCATGGTCTTAGTGCCAGGCTGCTGCTGCAGGGACAATTCGCTGCCAAAGCAGAGTTCTGTCCTTCACTGCTTCGCATTACCATGGGTGAGCCTTTGCTTGTAAGAGCAGCCACTGAACTGGGACCTTTTCAACACCCAGTCTCACTGGGAAGCCCCTCACCATCTGCTTGGGTGCCTCAGAGGAAAACGCAGGACCCTGACCCTCAACCCTGGCCAGGGGAAGCGTCTCCTGGCTGCTTATATATATATTTTTTTAAATATATTTTTATATATATATATATTCTAGTAAAGAACTCTTATTCGTTTTCTCATATCTTGCCTGAAAGCCCTCTAATTTCAAAGTTATAATAATTCAGAGGGAAGAGGGTCATATTTTCCATTCCACGGGACATTCCCACCTTCCTTGGCAAACACCTGTCTTTCAAACCAAGACATCAATAAGACATCATTTTTTAAACTTACAACAGCACATTTCACTTAGTGTCTTACAACTGGAAAAATCTTTGTAAGTTCAGCTACCTCGTCACCCTTTCCCTGCATTTGAAGCCTTGCTAATACTCTGCTTTTTTTATTATAGTCCTCTGCAACTATGCATTCTTTTGCCTACAAGGAAACATACAGAATAACAGAACGATTTGGATCAGAAGGGATTGTCTCATTCCAACCCAAGTGGCTTATTTGGGGAACATGATGCCAATCTTTAATTAGGTTTCCCAAAACAGAACCTAGGACTCAGATATAGCTCTGTTTTCACAGTATTCAGGTGCCAGCATGCAACCACTTTAACACATCATAACACCATGTAGGTACAAGTAGGGCAGGAGTCTGAATTTATTTTCTGCTGACATGAGAAGGCAGCAGGAACAAGTGTCCAAAAGTGGGACCTCCAATACTGACAGCTGTGCAGATTCATACTAGATGAAAGAGAACTGAAACCAATAGACCAAAGAACTTGTCTTGTACTAAGAATGCTCTTGTGAACTTGTGCTGGAGAAGAGGACATCAAGTTTGACTGCAAATGTGATGAGTGGGTAATCTAATTATTACATAAATATTCTGAAAGAGGAAATTATTTAAGTAATTTTCAGTAGTATGTTCTAGCTCTCTGCATGCCCTCCTCTGTTGGGTCTTTTTTCCACTTGATTTGACTAAATAATCAAGGAGGATATTTTCTCACTCTGATTTTACTGAAGATGCAAGCTGTGCATCTCAAGGATGGACATATTCACATTGCACCAGAAACATTCAGTATATGGCACAGGTGCCAAGAGCACAGAACCACACAGTACAGCACTGGCAGGTCCTACAGACATTCAGTTTATGTGAACTGAATCAAAAAAACAAGTCACCAACATACTTATTTTAAAATGAAAGCAACATCCAGCGTAAGCTGGACATAGTGAAATTAGTGAATCAGAGCGCAAATGTCTCAAAGAGGACATCATTACCTGTTTCACCAATTCCAATTTTTTAATTAACACAGAAAATACACATCACTAACAATTACAAGACACACAAAGTGAAAAATATATTCACATCAGGGCAAGCAGAGATTGCACAGTGAAAAGTAACTCAGCCTCAGTTGCTTTATCTGAAGGGAGCAACATCTTCCTGACATTTGGGCAGTTGTCACTTGGAGATCTCCCAGAAGACTTAAGCCAAGAAATCTTGACTAATATTTCACATGCACCATAATTCTATCTATAATCAAGGGCTGCATATGCTAGAATCCAGATAGGGTGGACAGAGACTTACAATCAATTTTTTTAAATACAATTCTATTTTTTTAAGAAAAAAAGAAGTTGGGATGGTTCACCCAGAACAATGAGAAGCAGATGTTCATGCTGAATAAAATCCCACTTCAAGCTGATTATGGCCATCATGTGGAAAATAACACATTGTTAGCAGGTGAAAGAAGCAAATGTATGCTTCTTTGCCGACTGTAATTTCAGCCTTGGCCCAAACTGTCCTTTTCCTTACCCAGGAGTGCACTTACTGCATCTTGGGTCGCATCTCTCAATAAAATATAGTTTTTAGGAGACAGCTCATTTCTTTACCTTTAGGGAATGCCTGGGAAGACTTTTCATTAAAATGCTAATAGAACCAATAAAATTTAACACCAAATTTCCCCCACTTGAGCTTGACAGCAAATGCTTTGGTCTAATCTGATCAGAATAGTGTCTATTTTATCATTAAATTTTATTCTGATTCTGTATTTATTATTGAGGAGCCTATGAGGAGCTGCATTATATTCAAGAATGAACTGAAATGAACTTTGAAGCATGAAACAAAGCCTGTCTATGCAAGGGAGTCAACTGCTTTAGGAATCTAGAGAAGAGGCTTGCTGCATTTTTAAGTGGTTTTTCACCACAATATAGCAGTACTTTGTTGTTCTTGGAGATACTAACTGCACTTACCCCTTTGGTCCACTTTATTTGGAGTATTCATTAAAAAACAAAGCATTAACACTTAGCATGCACATTCATGATGCTTCCTAGACTGGCTCTTGATTAATCTACATACTAATGCAAGAGGACAATTCAGTAATACAAACAAGCCCTTGTGTCATGCTGAGTTACATGTTCTCTTTTTCCATTGTGTAGGAGGGTGCAGATTCTCTACAGAGCTACTGCTACCCAAAAAACAGAGCCAGAACATGTCCAGCCTCCATCACCCTTGTCAGTCAATAAGAATCAAGGATGAAAGAAATGCTTAACTTAAAACTTTTCTCTTTCAAATTAGATGGAGATCAGCAGTGCCCAGTGCTTCTCAAACTTCACTACTGCAGCAGCTCCAAGATATAACTTGTGGACCAGCCATGCAGAGCTAAAGTACATGATGAGATTTAAAGACAATTCAATACTCCAATGCCCGATTCCTCAGCTCTACTCATCCCTCTTGGAGTGTTCTTTAGGAGCATTGGCTTATACCCTCTCAATAACAAAATACTTGGAGAAGCTTCAATCCATGCACTTGCATGTACACAGTCATGTGATTTTCTCATGAAAACCCTCTCCTTTTCCTCTGGTCTTCTCCCTTCATCCATATGGATTACAGCCTCCCAGGGACAGAGCCCAAACTCTCGACCTGTGCAGTCCCCTCTAGTAAGGAGGCAGAATATACAGTAAAGAACAAAAAAGGAATAGACCACATACACTTTTCATTATGTATATGAAAAGGAATCTACATTCTTCTGTGTCACCTGCCCTTATATGAGAAATTTCTTTTCTTCTGGTTCTCATTAGGGTTTTAATGAAGCAAGGAAAACTTATTTAAAATAATGTTGCTACAAATGATCTGACTTAAAAAAAAAAAAAAAAAAAAAAAAGGAATGCATTACTAAAAGTGAGATTTCTAGCCAACTCTCTAAGAGCATGTTTTTCCAGAATCCATGTGGAAGACAGTATCAGGGAGGCAGATCTCCGCTTCCAGGAGGGTACTAAAGAGGAGCTGACAGGGCACTTTGCTTCTGCTATGCTGGAGGAAGAGGAAGGCAGCTCTGCATGGTGACACCCCAAGCAGTAAAGGGCTGGGGGAACAGTGCTGGTGCTGGAGACGATGGGATAAGGAGAAGAGAGTAACTAACCCCGCATGGCTTCCACCCCCAGCCCCACTCCACACAGGGCCTCTGGCCTTCCTGCCATCTTCTGTTCTGGTCATTGATTCTTATCAGTTCTCAGGTTCTCCTCAATCTTCTTAATCAAAATGCAATTGCATGGCATATCTCTCCTTGCCTTTGTCGGTCCAGTCACCAGCAGAAGGATACACAAAGAGCAGCAGCTCTGGGTGAGGTACATGGACTGGCCACAGGGCAGACAGGCTATGCTCCAGAGCCCATGATAGCTTCCCAAGGAGAGAGAGAAGGAATTTTAGCTTTTCCACTGATGTTAGAAAAAACAGATAATGTTCCCACAGCACTGAAAGCTAGGCCTGCAAGAGAGTTGCACACCTGTTCTACCTTACTCCAGAAAATTACCTTTCCATTTCAAACAAAGATCTCAAAAATTAAATTGTTAACTACAAAGAAAATAACCAAACAGCTTTCCATCTCAATTACTGCACAAACATTCCTTCAAATTTCTTAGAGCTACATGAAAGGAAAATAAGCACAAAAATAATCTGAATAATGCCTGCATCTAGGAGTTACTTTGTAAATAGCACATACCCCAGCACTTTTGAATCACAAGTCTCATTCAGGTATAAATTTCCAGAACACTGTTAACAGCTCAGGATGACTCCATTTGTTTTTAGCCCTCCACACCCACTTAAGGTCAAAACACTAACACCATAGCACAAAAACAGCACAGGGGCTACCTGGTTTACAGAAGCTTCAAGGTATTCTGAATTGTCCTTTTTCCAGTAAACCCAAATCCGTTTAACAAAACCTCAGCTTGTAGAGGCACGTGACCCTACTGGGGAGAGGGGAATGGTGACACCTTGGAGAGATGCACCTTAGGCTCTGGGCATTCCTTACAGCTCAGGGAGAGGAAAGAAGTTTGCCCCACAGTGCTCTGCAGCACTAGGGTAATTTGCCCCAGTTCTGTCATTCCCATTGGCCTGTTAGCCTTTCCCTACCCCTTTTATCCTTGTGTGTTCATGTTCTACAGAGTTCTCCCTTCCCTGTTTTCCCATTGGTTTATGTAACCCTGCCCATCCACCCTGGCACTCCCTACTGGTTCCTCTGTACCACCCCTGAGCCCTCAGACCATTGGATCCCTGATGCTCTCCTCCGTCCCCTCTTTCCCTGTATTTATAACCTCAACCCTCCTTTGTCTCTGGCCCCTGGACCCCTTCAGCACTGCCTGGAATAAAGCACGTTGGAACTCCATGCCTGGACCCTCCTGTGCCTTCACTGCTGAGCTGTCTGTGTCTGTGCATGTCTGTGTGTCTGTGTCTGTGTGTGAGAGCTGGTGCTCTCATGGCCTCGTGGCTCCCAGCTGCTGGCACAAGATGCTCTCAGGGAAGGCTGCAGCCACCACCACTGCAGACCACCACATCAGCTGGCACTGACTAGACATAATTTTACAAGGGTCTTTTGTTTCTGCCTGAAATTTTCGAGTATATAGCACTCTTTGCTGTTATAATTGGTTTGGCTGTCCATTCCATCCATCAGGTGATAGAAAATATCCATCAGACTAAATGCAGTGTGAGAGAATTCTCTTTAGCCAATTAGTTGGTAATGAGAACATTAGCCACAGTGTCTTCTGTAGAGGGCACCTTAACAATTCCAGCAAAGCCCACAAAGATGACAGTTCTATCTGTATGATTAATGGTGAGTGTATGACACTATATGAATTCTACACAGTTGTGTAAAATTAGGGAGGAATGATCCACTTTATGCTGTTAAATATTTTAAGAGCCACAGATGATTTTATATTACATTATAATACGTACACTTATTTTGTATCTTGAAATTAACTCTCCTGAACCAAGGATAGTTTTTAAAGCATTTGGAGTTCTCCAGACAAGAGGAGAATTTATATATATTCAAGCAATCAGGAACAGCAGTTACAGGATGATAAGATTCTCCTTTGTACAGTGTGGTTTTGAACATCAGGAAAGGAAAACTAAGTCAGCCTGTTTCTCCACTTTCACCTCAAGTATATTCTTCTGACTCTATAGAAAGTGACTTAACTTCCAACCTGGCAGGTTAGAAACAACTGCCTGTGTAACATGAAAAGCAAGGGAAAGTCAATATTTATTCTTACCCATAAGATTTTTAGTACAGAGTGTGTTTTTTGTGTGAACATGTGCACATGTGCACGCAGACCTCAGTGGGATCACACCCCAAAGTCCTTCAATGGTAACAAAAAGCAAAGGGGTAACCGTGTACCCACAGCTGAGCTAAGCACCAGCGGGGGTGGAGGGGAGGGGGCTGAGGAGTGATTTGAGGATCACCATACCCAGAACTGTGCCACCAGCCACAAGCACCCGTGAGCTGTCCCTAAAACACTGTGAGGGCACTGCCACCTGCCAGCAACCTGAATTGACCAACCAAACCATCTAATGGGGAGGTTCAAACCCCACATCTCTACTACTGAACTGTGGAACACAAAGAGAAAAAACACTATACTGGTATGTGAAAAGATTCAGTTACACCAGTGAAAAATCTTTAAATGGGCGCACTGCAAGGCTGTAGTCCAGATTAGCCTAACTGGATTTAATTGCCAAAAGAAATAAACAATTTGAGTTTACTGTTGTGCCAGAAGGGTGCTTGTAAGAGAAGTCTATTCTCTCTAAGCTATTGATACATCAATTTATTTACACTGCAAGATTACCTAACACAGACAAAGCCTGAGTGACCTGTGTGGGGGCAGAAAAAGAGGGGAAAGGCAGAGATTAGTGAATGGTGAAGTTATGGGAAGTGACAGAGCAATCAATAATCTCCAGGTTCAGAGGATAAATTGAACTGACAAAAGTCAGCCTTAGTTTGCATACCAAAATTTCATTTGTATAAATCTTCTGTGGAAAAGGAAGGAATAACGTAACAACTAGGATAATTTGAACATATTTTTCCTCTTTAACTGCTCTTCCAAAGTGTCATTTCTTCCTCAGTCCAGGTCTTCCTCTTACTGGAGCTTTGTTAAGCTTGAAACACATAGCAAATTTCAGATGGAACATATTAAAAAGTGCTTAGATACCATGGCAATAAGCACACTGGGAACACCACTCAACACAACAGTCGAGATAGACAAATGGATTTGTATGCAGTGAATTTTGTACAAGAGAATTTTTAAAAAATCTGCAGAAGGTGACAGGTACCAGGTGCCTCCCTGCACCAGCTCATGCAGCACCATCCCTGCTGCAGGCAGGGGCAGCAAGGAACAGGCAGGAGCAGCCAGAGGAGGAATAGGGCTGCAAATAGACTGGTTGAGCTCAGCTGCCAAGCTGCACAAGGGAAAGTGACCCCTTAAGGAACAGGACTCCCCCAACCTTGGCTACAGGTTCAGGTACCTGTTACACCCTTCACAATCTGCTGAGACTTTGCATGAAGGAAGAAAGATGATTCTGAGAGCAGAGACACAAATGAGACTTCATCCTGAGTTTCTTAGTTTTCTTGAAACCTATGGATCAGAACAATTTTTTAATCAAGCACAATTCTATGCTTTTATGCATTTTTTTAATGTAAGGACAGTTAATCTGGTAATAATGCAAAGGGAGTTCAAAACCGAAAATTAAATTCAATTGATTGCAGATTGACAATGTGTCATCTGTTAATTAAAAGTGACAACTGTAACATTATATTTCATTGTACAATGCAAAATTATTGACTGTGGCAAGCTCTTCCACGTTCTATCACTCTTTTACAGTCATCAGCTGGGCTAAGGAGGCAAGCACAGGATTAGCTCTACAAAGCACTAAAGAAGATTGCCACATACAGCTGGGTTCTGTTGGCTTGAAAGGACTGGTATTGTGTCTGTGCTTGGTGGCATAGTGGCAGCTGTGACATGTCATAGCAAGTGACAAGAGTGACTTACATTGTATGTGACTATAAAAGCAGAGCAACCTTTTGTTTCAAGGGATGTCCAGTGAAGCACTGCTGACCTTATGTTAAACTATTGCATCACTTGGATTCATTTCAATTTCAGGCTGCTCTCCCTCAGCAGAGCGAACAATCTTTGTCCCCAAATCCTTGGCTGGACATTGACATCTTCCCCAAACCCCACCCTGCCCTCAGTTCTCCCCTACAGGAGGAGACTCTGCAGCAGAGCCATTCTAGCAGCACAGGGAAAGCGCAGCTCTCCAGCCTGCGTGATTTATTGCATTCCCTGAAATGTGTGGGTTACATTGTACAACCTAATACACTGTGGACTTCACTGCTCATCATCTTCTGGTGGCAGCTGGAGAAGACAGACGTCTGTGCTGATGCTTTTAGATTATCACAGGAAATCCTTTCCTGCTACTGCTCAGAGGCATAAATAAACAGTTAACAATCATTATGTGGCTTAAGTGGATCAATTGTCATTTATGAGTAAATTTTTTCTAAAAAAACCTAATTTCTTTAATGGAGTATTTGAGTTTCACAAATTTACCCTGCTCATCAGGTCCAATTACCAGTTCTGAGGGGCATTTCATCCCACCAACCACTGTCTCTCCACAGATACCTTTTATCTGCCCACCATTTCCCTTGAGGTTTGCAGCTGGGAAAACTTGGTGGTTGTGACATGCAAACAATAATATTGGACATGCTGCTCTCATTTACACTTAGAAAGAAGGTTATGTCTTTTCCTTCCAGATCCAGAACTAACTGCAATCATTCACACTGCTGCTTAGAGGCAAGGTGTGTGCTATATTCCTCACATAACACAAGCAGATGCAAGCGAGCCATGGGCCAAACACAAGTAATTTTTGTCACTGGCACTGATGGTTTACAGATAAAATTCATTCATTTCTTTGTTGTGCCTAAAAAACTGTGCTCAAGATGCAAACATCTTTAAACAGCAAAAACTTCATATTACAAAACAATCTACACTAGATGTCCTGCCAGAACCCAGGACATCCCTCTGGATGCCCTGGATGGCTCAAAACCCTGGCAGGGGCTCGGAAACCCTGGTAGGAAGCCAGACACTTGGGAATTCCATCTCAATCCATGGAGCAAATTGCCAACTTTATATGAAGAATTACAAGTCACAAAAGTTTAAGTAGCATAACAGTAGTTGTCATAGGGTGAAAGGTGGAGTTCTAAAGAATTTGACTATGGGGGTCTAGGAGGAAAGATGGAGAGATTTAGGCGTTGTCCTGTCCTTCTTCCTTCTTCTTCCTAGCCTCCATCTTCTTGGTGATGCTAGCACTTTGGGATTGGTTTAGACTAGAAAGTCACTGTCTAACATAGGTGATAGGTATTGGAAAATAACTGTAAATATTGAATACATAGTTTGTAGTATAAAAGACAACACCAGCCCTGTGGGCAGGGAGTGTGCCTCAGACTGACCTGCAGAACAGACCTTGACAGGCCAGACAGACAATGTTTTAGATAAGAAATAATAAACAACCTTGAGAACGACAGCCGAGGACTTCTGATTTCTTCTCGGACAGCTGGGTTGGGGAAAAAAGACTTTTAACACACCTCAGGATCATCTCTACCAGAGAGAAAACCCTGAGAGGTTCCCACTGAACATTAGGCTACCAAACACATGCTTTATCTTACCACTTGAATCACAAAAATCCTGTGCTGCATTTATGATAGGGGAGCCCAAACAAATTTCTTTTTAACAAAATATGTCTATAAAATGGCCAATTCCTATAGCTACTGACCATGTGACTATGTGCTTACTGGGACTACAGCCATCACACAAGTGTTTGCAGTGTGTTGAGCAACTCCCTCTTCCCAAAAACTCCTGAAGGAGAGCAGGGAAACAATAGCTGTAAGATGATAATTGTTTCATGACTACTGACAGGAAAGCTGAAGCAATGCTCAGTGTTTCTCTGGTCAAGGAAAAGATGAGACTAACAATATATTGCAGTGTCAGTGATTAGTAGATTAACAGCTGCAAAAAGCACAGCAAAATAACTTCATAGTCTTAATTAATTTCCTAATCACAGCTTGGAGCTCACAGCACAAGGAAAATCATGTTTGCCTCTGTGTGTGTATAAATACAAAGGAGCATAAGATTCTATTTCTTTCCCCAGGTATTACTGCGTGTATCACCAGAACACAAGTGGCTATTATGAATTATCTTCACCATCCCGTATTCTCCCTCTGCCCACCCCACTTCCATGTGAAAGGGGGCGGGGGGTGAGAGGAGAGCAAAGAAAAGATGGCATCTGTTAGATTCTCTTTCTTCAGCTCTTAGCAGCCTTCAGAGGTCAGGATGCTATTGGCTCTGCTCTGTGTGTGAGCTGGAGCTGTTCACTTAGCAACAGAAAGCAGAAGCAGCAGACAGCAAAACTATCTGGCAACACACCCATGAGAGAGAGGAGGAGAGAGCGATTGTAAGGATGGCTTAGAGGATGTTCTCTGCCCCTGCTTGCAGAGGGTCTGCTCTGCACCAATGCTGTCTCCTCCAGGGCTGGCAGGAACAGGTGCTGGTGCCCTGCATCCCACTGAAAGCAACTTGAGAGGTCACCATATTGCATTTTTAATATAGGAGCTTAATTAGAGTCTACAAACAGCAACAACAACAGCCAATCTCAATAAAGCCTGTATTTAATGCAGGTTGTAAAGCATGGATTCTGTGCCTGAAACAATACAGATGCAAAATGTGATAGAAGAAAAAAGATGGGGAAGGAAGAAAGCCAGAGGTAAGATTATGCAGAAAGAACAAATGAATTTACCTTCATCTACTTTTTCTCCTGCTATCTATTAGCAAAAACCCCAAGACTTAACCAACTGCAGTAAGACTCTGTCTGTACATTATTCAACCTCCAGAAGCATGAGTTTGTATCTCCGCTACTTCTGAATGACAGTTTCTTAAAAAGCAGTGCAAGGAATAGCAGAGGAAGGTGTTAAGACAGAAAAATTATGCATTTTGCAGATCTTAGTTCCTTTATGAAGCACAGGAGGCTTGTGCTGAGAGATTACTGATTATTTCAAGCTGCTTTTCAGAACAACATAAGGTATTTCATGCAGATCATTCCACAGGGAACATACAGCCTGCAACCCTCCCATGCAACTGGCATCAGGTATTTTCCTTTCTGCCACTGTTAAAGAAGAGCTCTGAGCACCCACCAGGGAAAGCATAATTTTGTCATACGTAAGGTATGTCTCCCTAGTCTCCACCCATCCCCAAATGACGTAATTTTTAGAGCAAAAGTCACAGACCCTATTCTTTCTCCCACTTGCTTTACATTTCTGTAGATCTAAATTTTTAATTTTAAAACTAAGTGTAAGTCCCTCTACATGTGGAGTGTATCACTGCTGGTCTTTCCAACTTTGAACACATAATCTTGCAAATCAGGCCTACGGAAATGCAGCAGCTGAACAGCTCTAAACAGTTGAGCTCAAAAAAACCCCCATACCCAGACCTTCTTTCTACTTAGAACAAGGAGCTTAAAAGCAACCAAGGGTGTTGTTTTATCCTTTTCACCTCTTTTGTGTGACAATTCTATTACATTTTCCTTATATTCAACAATACAATGGATATGTAATAAAGGAAAGGAAATGGTACTTCCCTAGATTCAATATATCCAAAACATATATGTAATAGTTAAAGAGGAACCTATCTTTTTGGAGGAAGGAGTCCACAGCATGGGTTGCAGGCCTAGTTCTCCTATTACTTCCTCCATAGAAGGACTTCACCTTGCCAACAAAAATCTACAGATTACAGTAACTGAGCAGAGGTAGAAAAAGTTGTCTATCAAGAGTAGTCCACTGGTACTATGAGAAACAGTCTGGTTTAAAGAAAAAAAAAATTAAAAAAAAAAAAAAAAAGAGGAAGGGGGAAAAACAAACCTAAGATGTTTACCTGGCTGAGCACGGCCAAATAGACTGAAAGTGCCTAAGAGAAGCAAGGCCCTGGTGTGGTCACCTTTCCTGTGCTTCAGGCAACCTCTTACCAAAGCCAGTGGGAATATGAGTGCTCTCTTACTGAAAATTCTTCAGATTTTATAATTTAAAGAAGTAATGATCGTTTTCACCAGTAGTATGAAAGGCATCAGGTAGAAGCCAGTCATCTTGATGGTCTCTGATGGTGTATGCAACTAAAATTTTTGTTTTGTTGGTGAATGTGGTGACCTGCCTTTAAGGGACACCACAACAGGCTTATTCCATTTCCTCAGCCTCTGCCAGGGCCCTACTTTTACAGTACCTACAACATGGGTTGCAGTCTGCCATTGTCTCCCCAGCTGCCACGGTACCTGGTGACTTGACCAGGGCTTTGCCTTGCTTGCCCTCTGCAAAACTGCTCTGGCAATGCCTGAATGTGTGGCACTAAGGACAGTGATTTGAGGACTGCAGAAAGTCTACCTGGGAGTTAGTGAACCTTTTTAGAAGGTGCCTGTCCACACTCTTGGCAGGGAGGTTATTTGAGGCATTTGAATTTACAGTCATCTTCTACAAGTGCTTAAAGAACTTACTGAAAATGTAAACTTGGGTTATTAGATAGCTTTGAGGATTCCCATTGGGATATATTCATAATTTTAAATGAAGTTCATGGTCATTGTTATTATCTCATAAATGTGAAATCTGTTTGCAATACCAATACAGTATACTGAAATGAAAGCCCAAACCCAATAATATATTTTGGCTTCTGACATCCCATTTTCATGTGTCTGCACATTGCATTTTAAGTGGAGAATAAAATAAAATAAGAAGACCTGTGATACCAGGGTTCTGAGCTCAGTGGCACTGGCACCGTCCACCTGTAAGTAAACTCTGAGGCCTTTTTTCCTCTTCCCTCATCTCTTTGCAGCATCAAGGAGTTGAAAGTAACATTTTTGTCAGAGACCCAGTGCCCACCCCATGTGGAGCACTGAAGTCCTGGGGGCTGTCAGCAACAGCAACAGCCCTGCAGAAAGCAGGGACTTAGTTCTGCTCTGAAGGCATCATCTCCTCTTCATTGCTGAACTCCAAGCTTAGGAAGAGTTGGAAGTCAAGACAGACAAGCATCTCTCAAGGCAGCCTGTTCTCTGCTTGCAGGAAGTATGGTACTGAATATACAGAATCATGGAATAATTTGTGTTGAAATGAACCTTAAAGACTGTCTTGCTCCTGTTGCCTAGAATTGAAAGAAACTTTCCAAACAATATTAGAGGTGATAACAAAGAGCAGTTCTTTAATGAAAGCTTTCAGGTGCACAAAATATAGATATGCACACCCATGGTATCAGATTATCAAAATTTTTATAAGTTTAATTGATTAGTATATCTAGCATGTACATCAAATAGGAGAATGGTTTGTCCTAGTGATCCACCCTTGGGCCTGCCCCTTGGAGTCTCTTCAGGAGGTTCTTTGCCCTGTTTCTTGTTATGTCTTCCAAGTGCTGGTGCAAAATAAGATGTCCCTATTAGAAATTCTTTTCTTGAAAATAAGACTAAATAGAATTTCAAGAGTGTGACATAATGTGTGAGAAAGGGTTAGCCATTGTCCTGGTGTGAGAAAGGGTATGCTGGAAACTATACAACTATCTATTATAAATCTACAAAGCTAAAAATATATGAAAAAGCTAAAAATCTTTAGGCATCACTCCAGTTCCCTGCCATGAGCAGGGACACCTTCTACTTTTCACATGTTACTCAAAGTCCCACAATCTCCACATTACACATACACAGTTAAAAAGCTCCCACTTGAGGGACTGATTTGCATGGCCACCTCTGAATTGGTATGATCTGAGGAAGAACAATGCCTGTTAACAGCCCATCTTTTAATTTGTACCTTAAGTTACTGGAATAAGCAGGGAGAAAGAGAATAATTAAGCGTTGGTTTTGGGTTTTTTTTAAACAACACAAACATCACATTTCCTTTATGCTTCAGCAATTTCACTGTAGGAGACAAATCAATACTCTTCTCCGTGGAGTTAAAGATTCTCATTTGGTAAGGGAAATGGGGAATTTGCCTTAAGGAAAATAGGAAAATAATACATAATTATTTAGAAAAAGAAAAGAAAAAAAAAAAAAACAAAACAAAACAAAACAAAAAAAACCAAAGCCAAATAAAAAAAAAAACCAAAAAAAAAAAAAAAACCAAAAAACAAAGCCAAACCTTCTTTTTGTCTAGATTCTGTTTTGTTAATACAAATTAAACACACTTAAAGGGAAGAGTTTTTCTGTATAGACAGGATTTTCATAAACACACTTGCTCCTTCCAACACATTGAAGCAAAAGTAGAAAAAAATGCCGAGTAGAAGAAAATGCCTAAAGGAGAAAAATATTTTGGAAATGGCCTGGATCTCTCTCCCAACACCCAGCTATCTAAACAGCCACGGAGGAATAGTTCAGGACAACAAAATAAAACAATAACAAAAGAACACGTCCTCAGTCTATGCATGAGATTCAGTTCTGGCTGTGTTTTGGGAGGGGTTTTTTTGGGGTGGTGGTGGGGGTATCACTCTTCACCCAATCTCTAGTCCCATTTGTGCCCCTACTATGTTGCAAATACAATTGCTGTGACAAACACAGGCAAACTCTGAGCTCCCACCTTATCATGCCACTCATTTTAGCATAACTCATTTTGTAGCCTAAATGGAAAAGTTTACATATAGAAGTTTTCTTAATGTAAATAATGTGGAATTCCTAATAGCCAAAGGAGTTTCCCACTGCTTCTAAAATGGTGGTTTAGTTATATTTTATATAGATCCTTTTTAAGCAACAGGTTTTTATTAAAATGTCTATTCTGGCTGAGAGAACAGAAATTAAGGCAATAACAGAACGATGGTGTTTTGCTGACAGACAAACAGCTGGAATGCAAAACACCACGATGTGACCTTGCTAACTGGTGGATCCTACACATTGTCTCCGAGTCTCCTCAGTAAACATGACCTGGCATTAAACCATTGTGTCTTTGCTTTTTTTAATGGATTATCTTCTTCATGTGGGAGGCCCTTACTCTGCCTCATTTTATCAGAGCAACTTAAGATGTTTCAGTGGGGTCACATCTTTCTTTCTCAGAGGAGTCACCAGACCCTACTCAGCCCAAAGCATTTTACTGTTTGACCAATTCTCACAGCACACTTACAGCATATCTAGGGCAGTGAATGCAGGATACATACTCCCTTCTACAGATGAGAACTGAGGCAGCTCACATAACTGCTCCATCACACAACAGTATATAAGTATCAGCATGACAATGAAAAGCCCAAGTAGTCAACTCCTGGGCTTAAATTTTTTCTGACTGCATCAGTAATTGTCTCTTTAAGGAAAGTCTTACAAAATTACAATAAAAATGCATTTCTAAACTGTGGTGTTGCATTTTATTTAAATGGTATGCTCTGTCTCACCCCTCGAAAATGTATGGTTTATTCCAAGCCTGTGAACCTCCCCTGAAGCATCCTGTATCTGTAATCCCATTGGCCCAAGTCTTATTCCGTGCCCACTTTGAATCTCCCTGTTAAGCTGTGCGAGGGAGACCAGACTCGCTTTTGGATTCTTCTCTCCCCTAGGCTCCCCCTCTCTCCCCCTCCGTCCCCCTTTCCCCATTCTCCCTCTGAAACCATGTTGCTCCTGGGGGTGGGGCCCCCAATAAACCCTCATCTAATCAGCACCCCAAGAAGCCATGTAAAGTGTCCTTGCCTGCCTGCTGCTGCCAGCCAACTCACAGCTTAGGGGGCCCGCTGGGGACTCCCCGGGGTGCCCCCCCAAAAGGAACTGCAACACTAAACAATCATGACCCATTTGGCAAAGCTGCTGCTTTGTGTTACTTGTATCGCTGGTAATGCCAGCTGAGAATCTTGCTGTTGGTGTCAGGTAGTTCCAGCAAAAAACCAGGATTCTTTTACAAAACTTCAGCGGAACGATAACTCTTATCGTGGGAAGAGAATTTCACAAGGCAGAAGAATAATGGTGAGATGCTCTGTGACTGGCAGAATGAAATGCAGTTCCACAGGCAGTTAGGAAGGCAGCACCAGTGGGTGGTTATCAAGACAGTTTCATCAGACAGTCGAAGGCCATGCAAAGCTTTATAAATCAGCATGAAGAGTTTACAACTGACACACCACTGAACACAGAACACTAAAGACTTCTCCTGTTCTGAAAAGCTGATTTTGGCAGCAGCCTTCCTGCAGCTTTTAGATTTTACTTACAAGAGCTAAAGGGTGGAGGCGGATAGAATCAAATAACCCAGTCTCAAACTCAAGGAAGAATGAATTGAAATCTGTCTCCATGACAGAGAAATTATCTGTCACTGATAATATTCCTCAGATAATGAAAGTCAGGATGTGAAACAGCCCAAGTACTTCAGGGGAACAATAAATCAGGGTGCTAGACAAGTGTGACATCCTCTGCTACCTGACAGACAATTCTGTCTCCCTGAGGCTGGACTGCCCTGACAGGGTCCTACACCCTACACACCCAAGCAAGGAGCTCTGGCCACACATGCAGGTACCCCACGTGGCCATGGGGTTTTGACACCCACAGCAGTAGGACAGAAGATGAAAGGAGTGCCCCTCAAACCAACTTCAAATGGAACAAAACAACACCTGCAAATGACAGCCAAAAGACTTAAGTCTTGCAAAGAGATGAGCATGGTGTCTTCCTGCAAGCTCAAGATGTGATTCTAGTGACAACTGCAACAATTCAATTGTCAGCCTCTTAAGCTTGGAAAGGAAAGAATTTACGAGGGCACCAAAACAGCATTTACAATTACACATTTCACTAGTCTAAGTCTAAAATTACTGAATAGTAATTGAAACTGGAAAAATCTAAAGCAACTGATCAATGGGAAAACATGCGGAACAGCCATATTCTACACTACAGAAAATTACCTAAACGTTAATCACCACACCACCAGACTCTGTCATAGTCACTGAAGAGGAAAGCTTCCTCTGTGCCATTTTTTATCAAGTGGAGATAACTCAAAGGCACAAACAAGAAATCCACACAGACTAGGGATACAAGAACTAGAGATAGGCTCAAACACCTTGTGTATTCATCACTAGCTGAAAACTACCCCAAGTATCAATGGGGCTGGACTCCACTTTCCAACAGAAATACAATGAAGGAAAAGGAACAACTATCCAGATAACATATATCCATTTTAGTGATACAGGCAAAACCTTCCATTAATAAATCCCCAAGGGGAAATTCACAAACTATTTTTTCAACTAAAATTCAAAAACTATTCTTCTTCAAACAATAAAGCAGGTTTTGCACAACCTTTAGAATATTTTCCTAAGGGGAAAAAGAAGAGAGAGAGATATTGACGAGAGAGATGAGAGACAGTTCTCATTGTAATAAACTGATTCTTGGAAAGTCTGACCCACCAGAGAAGATAATTAGCAGCCAGGCTTGTAATTCTCTTCAGCCATGCAAGTACAGCTGTTAACTCTTTCTGTAAAACAGTAAGAGATAAATGATAACTGCAGTGTGGATTTTCTAAGTGATGTTCCAACAGGTTAACATTTTCTTCTTAAGTTTGATATGTCCTTCTGCAACCAGCTGGTGTTGTAATGCAAAATTTTAGATGTCATCTACATGAAAAGAAATCCAGATGAAGAATTCAACAATTATGGGAGAAAGTCCTTAAGATAGAAGATGTGCAAAATGTTTGACAGCACAAATATAAGAAATTCCCCTGTATAACAAATCCTTAGTACAGTTTGGAAGTGAAACACAACAGATAATAACACCTTAATGTGCTAATCACATGACACCAAGGAACAGACACATTGGAGTAGCAAATCTAGGATAAAACTATGAGAAATCCAAAAGAAAATCTGAAATGGGACTGAGAGGGCAATAAATGGCCAAAATTAAGAGAATTATTGTGAACTGACCACCAAATGGAGCAATTTAAAGTATAGAGAGATACAACAGGAGCATTCCACCTAAGCAGCAGAAATTTATCAACAGACATCAGTGGGAGTATGTTTTGGGTCTTATAAAACCACCTTTCCATCATTTAAAAAACATTGTGGATTTCAAAGTGACCTGAAACACTCTCAGGGCCAGAGTGAGCTTATGCTGATTTACACCTCTGAGGATGATGGTGTACAATGCTGATGAAGCCAGAGCAGGCTTCCAAGGCCATGCTCCAGTGACTTTGAAGGAGCTCTGTTAAGTCTAGGCCAGTTGAGATGCTTCTCCCCCTCTCCATTATCCCCACCTTTCGACCCTGAAACTTCCATGGACGCTACAGCTCATTGTCCAACAGGAGGCCATACACTGAAAGAAGAAAGTCAGCAGACTCCTCTTTTCAACACTCAAACTCATCTCCACCCACCCTGCCTGGGTGGGTCCACCTCAGGGTCCAAACTTTGTCCAGTGAAATTAACACAGACTTTTGGTAAGAAAAATTATTGAACTTTTTTCATTAGACTTGAAAAAAACAACTCGTAAAACATACCAACAAAAGCAGCAGTAACTTGATATAAATCACTGCATGATGGAACCATTTATTTAGTGGCTATTTTAGACCTTGGCGTATAGTGAAACCTCAGTGACAATAATCCAAACACATTCCCCACAGTGATTTTGTGTTTCATTAGCAAAGTTTTTTATTTTAAATTCTTTTAGAGCTGCATGTCCTTTTTACTACTGTTTTGCTAGCTAAGAGCATCTTGTCTGAATTTCTGGGTCAAATCTAGAAAAATTACAACCCAAAGCCATCACCATCTGGTGACTGTTCAGCATTCTATATGGACACTAGCCTGTGTCCAGCAACGGGTGAACAGGTGTCCACATAATAGCAGCCATCACAGTTGTCACTGGTTTGTAATCCCATCTCCAGTCTTGACACTCAGGCAGAATACTAAAAGCCTGTCACCCTTCAGCTGATCCTTTCCCTGCTCCTCTGCCTGACATTGTTGAGTGGCTGGTGGTGAATTCTGTGATGGATTTCATTCACTAATACCTCCATTCTTGATCATTTGAAAAGAACAAGCAAACAGCATTAACAAAAAGAAATGCCCTTGGAAATCCAATGTTGTGCAAATATACAGGGACTAAGACTGCTCTCTTTGCCCTTCAGGCTCCAGAAACACTAGCACTCCCCACAAAACGTGACCCCTTCACTTAAGCAGTAGTAGAACCAGCTATTATTCATGCCCAGTAGCAAAAGCATTTGCTACCTTTAACAGTGGGAAAAACAAAAATAAGACTCCTCCCCTAGATTCAGTGAGTATCTAAAAAATTAGTAATTTTCATTGAAAATGGCCAACCCAGCCATAAAATCTTACTAAAAGACTCCTGCAGGAACCTAAGAACCATATACATTTGACTAGCAACAGATGACAAATCAGTCAAAATAAAAATAAAAAATAATTAAAATAGAGGATACACAGAATAAGGAGGCTGTGGATTTCACTAGTGTCTGAGAGTTCCTAGACATGTAGCCGAGTTTACAAGCACAACAAATTAGCAGGACTTGGATGAGCCACAGGAAGTAATTGTGCATTGCTAAATTGTAGCAAATATGAGGCAAAGGCTCATTAACTTACAACTTTCCGTGGAGCTACAAACCAACACTTGTTACATGGTATTTCCTAAGGGCTCACATACAGTCATTGAACTCTTCAGCTGAGGCCAGGAAGATTTCAAAGCCATGGACTTCCCTCAGGCACAGGACCCCTAAGCTGAGTGATAATAACTAATTTCCTGTTCACAGGCAGAAACATCCTCCATGTGGAAAATCCCTTCTCAGTAGCCACCACTGTGCAATGTGGCAGGGGAGCAAAGGATGCCTGCACAGCTCCATGCCAGCCAACTTTGTTACAGTCATTTGAATCCCTCTATTCAACCTGACAGAGCCCTCTGAACTTTTGACAGCCAGGCTGGCTGGAGCTGTTTTGGGCAAAGACCAGATGGGGGGATATGTTTGTTTTGATTTGACACAGACTGGTTTTTGGTAGCAGGGGAGGGCCACAGAAGTGGCTTCTGTGAGAAGCTGCTGGAAGCTTCCACTGTGGCAAACAGAGCCAGTCTCTGATGGCTCTGAAGATGGACTCGCTGCTGGCCCAGTTAGAGAAGTTGGTAACACCTCTGTGATGACATATTTAAGAAAAAAATCAAAACAGCACATGTGTAGTTTTTTTCCAGGGGTGGCAAAGCGCCATTGCTGGTGCCATCCTGGCGCTGCTGCGGCAGCCACTGCCTGTGCCATGGCAGCAGGGCTGCCGGGCCAGCAGCAGAAACATGACAAGCAACTCCCCAATGTAGAACCTGGATGAGATCAACTTCTCAGTGCTTTGGGATCCTGCAGGAATCTTTGAATTGGTGGAACTTGTGGCAATGGTACCTACAAGCAGCAGTTTTTCTTCTAGTCAGAGAAGAGGAGGAAGTGAGGACACAAGAGGGAAAACAACATGGCAGCAAGGTCAGTGGGAAAGAGGGGGAGGAGGTGCTCCAAGCACCAGAGCTGAAATTTTCTCTGCAGGCTATGGTGGACCATGGTGAAGCAGGCTGTCTCCCTGAAATGCATGAAGTCTGTGGGGGATGCAGAGATCCACTCACAGTCCATGGGAAAAGTGCTCATGCCTGAGTAGGTGGATGCCAGAGAAAGCTGTGATCCACTGGGAGATCCAAATGGCTTCCAGAGATAGAGAAGGAGGACCCTTGTTTCAAACTAGAGGAGCCTATCTTTGGTGGACTGCACCCTGTGGATGAGTGACACACACCACAATAGTTTTGGGGAAACTGTTTCCTTGTGGGAGGAACTCCATGGCGTAGCAAAGACTCTTCTCTCTGAGTGAACAAAAAAACTCAAGTGGTGAACTGACCAAAACTCTATGCCCTGTCTCCCTGTGCTGTTGTGGGGAAGAGGGAGAGGCTGAGAGTAGGGGGTGGGGGGGAGGTGTTTTAGAGGCTTATTTTACTTCTCATTATCCTCCTCTGACTCTGTTAATAATAAATTTACTTTATACCTTTAAATTTGAACCCATTTTGCCCTTATGATGTTTTTCTCCTTGTCTCAACTCATGAACCCTTTGTTGATTTTTCCCCCCTCTCCTTTGCCCAGCTATAGCAGAAGAGACTGAGGGATGACTTTTGTGGGTGCCTGGTGTCTGACCAGTATCAAACCACTACAATGTTCTCCAACAATTTCACAGGGGTGACTGTCCAGTTTCCAGCTGGTTTAGTTTATTTCCTTAATAGCCTGCAGAGAACAAAAGCAAGGAAGAAACTACAGTCCAAAACCCCTGTGTTGAGGTCTTTATAGCCAGCAAAATGTAGTACTACAGGTACTACAGTCTTCTATAGGCTTACACCATTAGCCTGCTTCTCAATTAGGAATTTAGGAACATCCCTAGCAAGTTGCCAAAGAGCCTCCTCTAAGCAAAGGATAGGCATCATAAACTTCTGCTCTTTTTGGCAAGTGATCTATAGTATCTGGGCATTTCTCAGCTACCATGCTACCAGTAACTTTCCTTGTTCTATATAAACTTGACCAACATTTCCATGCCCTCAAAAGCACAGCCATTCTAAGCAATGATCAAACCAAAACTTTCTACTTATAAAAAGCACTATGGAGCTTGCTGGGAGGATAAAATATGATTACTTTCCAAACACCAAGAGGAAACCAGCATCAGAAATCCTTTTGCAAGGTCTAGAAAATTAGATTCTTAAAGTGAACCTGAAATGACCAAATTTAGCAATTACACATTTTGCCACATAACATCCTTATCTAAATTTTAGTCTTTGTGCACAAATAGAAGGGTTTTGTCTGTTTGGTCTGTTGCCTTACAACAGAATTATTCCCTTTGTATCATGAAAGTTCACTACACCAACTACAGAAATTGAGTAGAGAATCAGGACTGGTTTTTGGTTCTATGCATGTCTACCTGTGTTAATATCTGTCTTTATGCACACATACCCATGAACATACACACTACACTGAGATAAAACATGAACAGAACAATGAGGCTTTTATCATCTTTAATACAGTTCTGTTATATATAACTTTCAGCTTAAATATAAGCTTAAATTTGAATTTCTGACATGCATACAGTTATATATTTATTTATAGCTACAGCAATAGAGAGGCTGCTTAGAAAAGTAGAACATCTTTGGAAAAAGTGGGTGGTGATAATGCAAAACAGAATCTGCTTTTCAACTTTACTGGCATCTCTGGTCTACGAAAATTGAACTTGAATCCCCTTTTTCAGCCCAGTGGATTTCTTTGAATCATGTGTCATAATCCTGTCTGTAGGAATTTTTATCTGCCCTATCCCTCAATCATCCAGAAGTTTGTCTGCATTCTGGCCATCAGAAAATTGCAGAAGGAATATAAATGGGCTTCTTCATGCTTTGCATTCTGATACAACAAAAAACAGATAGTCCTGGGCATGAAGCTAAGTTCTACGTTGCCTTGCCCCACATTGAGTGAAGAACTCTGAAGTCCACGACTGCTGGAAATAGTGGGACACCATCTCAGAGCAGAGGGTGCCTTACAAAACACATACCTGCCCAGCCTCCCATACCTTTCAATATTTGTGGATTAAATTTTTATTTGGTTTCATAATCCAGGGTACAGGAACAAGTTCACTATTGGCAAAGTTCATCACTTCAAAAATTAGTCACTCAAATTCATTAATCTCCAAAAGGAAAGCAAATACTTGAGAACAGGTCACATGACACTGGCCTGACCCCAGGAATACTGTGTCATGTCAGCAGTGTCAGACAAAGAACAGGACATGGTCTGTTTGTAGTACAGGTATACTTGACTAGAACTGTGTAAAGTTTGATGGCAAACACACTGCAGCTCGGGACTTATTCAGCTACATCTTCATGACTGTTTTCCTCCAGTCTTCCCTCTGTACGGGTCTTTGGAGAGAATTCATGTGTTCTGCATTGTAAGCTTTAGCAAAGAGTAATTTGAGATGTTTGTTGGGCATAGTTACATAGTTTCTAATAACTAGTAACACATCACAAATTGTGATTTTAATGTGTAAATCACACCATGGATACTTTTCATGTTATATTCCTATATGTAACTGCATAGACTATTTAAAGGCTATTTTCATGCACCCTCAGCCCTCTCTTGTCCCTTTCAGCTCACAGTAACTGCAAGACAAGTAAAGCTGCATCTGTCTTCTCACAGGGAAAGTGACAGGAAATGGGAAACAATGACAAGTCCCAGCCTGACTCTCAGCTTCCCAACCACTGCAAACTCTAAAGCTGCCTTTCACTGCAGTCAGCACCAGGCCTGCCACTTTCTTCAGCAGCACTAGAACTTGACCTCTGCACAGGATTCCTTTGGCTTTATCGAGCCACTTATATCATACCAACTATGCTAGTTTTTAAACAAGAACTTTAAAATACTGCAGGCTAATTTCAATATTTGACACTAAGCTAGAAAAGTTCAGCAAATATTATGAGCGTGGAACAGGCCTTCTGTACCTGTCTTGTGTAGGCAGAGACTTTATTAAAAGCACCTTATACTTGGACAGGCTGTGCAAACTGTTTGGCTGCTAAAAAAATTTTGCTGACCTCTTCTTTAAGTTAGCTGCAGACTTACAGGAAGATTTATAAAACACCTCTATGTTCAGGTTACAATCAAGTAACTTGTTCATGGTGCATCCAATTCAGTCAGGCATGAAATGCTTTCTGTAGATAAGGCAGACAAAACTGCTGTATTCACTCCCATTGCTTGACCTTAGTGGGGCTGTTGGGGTTTTGCATGTTAAGACAGGAAGGGAGAGCACTTGAAGTATGGGGTTAAAACTAAGTCAGCCTTTTTGTTCTCTCTCAGTGATTTTTGATTGATTCCAACCTCTGCTATTGTCAGCTCAGCACAGATCTCATCCACTGTGAAGTTTGCTTTTCTCTGCCTCTTGCATTACAGCCACTACCAAGGACTTTGCAGTGCTAGAACCACCTGCCTGTTGTGTTCAGACAAAAGAAACCCAGTGTGGAGGCCCATGAGCCTACCAGGGAAAGGGCAGTGGTAGTGCCCTGAGGAACATGCTGTAGGCTCCATTCCCCCCAGCTTAAGGTAAGCACAAAAGCTTCCCCCATGGTGCTCTGCAGAACTATGTTAATTTAACTGGGTTTTATCCTCCCCGTTGGCCTTCCCGACCCCTTTCACCCTTATAAGTTCAAGTTCGAGTAAGTTCTCCCTTCTCTGTTACCCCATTGGTTTAAGTAGCCCCACCCATCCACCCTGGCATTCTCTATTGGTCCTTTTCCTGTGTACCGTCCCTGAGCCCTGACCATTGGATCTCTAATGCTCTTCTCCACTCCCTCGTCTCCTGTATTTATAACCTGGACCTGTTGGAACCCAGGACACTCCTCTGGGTGACCTGGATGGCTTGGACCCCTGGCAGGGGGCTGACGAGCCCTGGCAGAAGCCAAAAACACTTGGGGATTCGATCTTAGCCACTGGGAGAAATTACCAACCTTGTATGAAGAGTCACAGGTCACAGAAGTCTAAGTAGCATAGTGGTAGTAAGCACGGGGTGGAGGGAAAATTTTGGAACCATGTACAGGGGGATTTAGAACCTTGTACAGGGGGGTTTGGGATTCTGTCCATGGGGGTCAGGGGGTCCAAGATGGAGAGATTTGTGTGTGCCCTTCTTCTTTCTTCTCCGTGGCATCCATGCTCAGGATGATGTTGGCACTCACAGATTGGTTTCGAGTAGAAAGTCACTGTCTAACAAAGGTGATAGGTATTGGAACATTATTGTAAACATAGTATACGTAATTTTTAGTATAAAAGATAGCACCAGCCTGGGAGGCGTGTAGTGTGCCTCAGACCAACCTGCCAGACAGGCCTGTGGTGGGTCGGAGAAAAAACATCTTAGATAAACAACAATAAACATTTGAGAACCACAAACGAAGAACTCCGACTCTTTCTTCAACTATCGAGCTGGCTCGGGGTCATCCCGACCATAGGGAACCCGAGATGGACCCTACTTTGTCTTTGGCCCCTGGACCCTTTCAGCACTGCCTGAAATAAAGCATGTTGGAACTCCATGCCTGGACCCTCCTGTGCCTTCACTGCTGAGCTGCTGTGTCTGTGTGCTGGTGCTCTCCTGGCTCCTAGCTGCTGGCACAAGACACTCTCGGAGAAGGTTGCATCCACCACCACCACCACTGTGGACTGCAGCAACCCAGCAGCTGCTCCACTGACATAGCAATGCTAAAAGGAGCAAAGGCTTGGTTGTGTCATTGAAATGAATAATTATGACTTGCTGGATGTGCAATGAAAAGATCTCCAGAAACAGAGGGACTCAACTATGGTTTCATCCTGGGAGCAGCTGTATTGCAGTCTGGAAAACTCGCATATTGTACTGATGCTCTGATGGGCTCGTCTGTGGGGCCTTGCACAAACACAGAAGAAGGAAGAGATTCTTAAACCTAAAGATAGCGAAACAAAAGCTGGATTTCAACACAGCTGTGAGGGTGGTAAGGCACTTGAAGAGGTTGCCCAGAGAAGCTGTGGATGACCCATCCCTGGAACTGTTCAAGGCCAGGTTGGATGGGGCTTTGAGCAGCTGGTTTAGTGAGAGGGGTCCCTGCCCATGGCAGTGAAGTTGGAACACGATGATCTTTAAGGGTTCCTGTCAACCCAAACCATTCCATAATCCTCTGGAAAAAGAGGGAGGCTACACAGAAGCACACTGTGGCACAGCACACAGACCACCAACTGCAATGTTTCATCTACACTGGCAAAGTGGCAGCATGACATATGTTATCATGACTGTGGTGATAAAAATATACCTAGAGGATATATAAGTTATGTCATGCTGTCTGAAATCTTTGCAGGCCCAGTAACTAAGCAACACCTCAACCTTTGCATTCCTCATTAGGGTAGTGCAAATCCATTAACTTTGCTTGGATCAACCCTTGGATTCAAGGGTCAGAATTTAACCCATTAGTTCTGAGCTGGCTTTTTTTTCCCCTGGTGCTGATAAGTCACACATTATTATCCTCCACAGGGTACCAACAACCAGTTAAACACCTGGATGAACCCGTTATTAATGACCCAGCTCTTCATTCCTCCCAACTGTATGGGAACGAAAATAGTTTGATTTTTGTTTTGTCTGTAAAAAAAAAAGAAGTCGATTTTCATTCACACCTCTGCCATTTCCCTGGCTATTTCACCTGCATCACCCTTTTTCTTTCTCTCCTTGCCCTATACCACTGGGGCTATGTCTTCATGACTCCCTCCAATCCACTAAACAAAAATGGAATCAAAACAAAGCAAAACTGAAATGGAAGCAGCAAAATGCTTCCTAACATCCCCAGGTGTTTCACTAATATAATACACACTTTGCCTTCTATTGGTTTTTCTATTTCAGCCTCATTCAACTAAGCATCCCTATTAGGATACAATCCAAAGAAATGCTTAAATGCCTATTTAAATACAGATGGTTTAAGTACTTTTCTGAATTAAACCCTTTAACTGTCAGATCTTAAGAACAGAAAGAATGCTTTAATTTTGGCTTACAGAGAATTGAAAAATCAGATAGAAAAATGCTCTTCATGGCTCTATTGGTGGCTTGCTGACAACATACACAAAACCAGAAATATCTTCTCACTTCCTCTTAACTTTGTATGATCTTAAAGAAGCAGACAACAGAAAACACTTACAAATCTCATCAGACAGACCACTAGGCATGTGCTCAGAGAAAATCCATGGAGCTGCCATTTCTGGGAGAGAATTACAATCATTCAATGTCAGAGTTTTCACTTGTACAACAGGAAAAGTGCTGCTCAATTCACCCTAAGAGACATTAATATGATTTGTTGCTTATCCAGTACTTTGAGATAAAGGGTCCTTTTTACTCCAATATTAAAATAACCAGGATGTCTTTTTCCCCCAAGTCTGTGAGTCTCTTACTGTAGGTGGACCAAATTATCCTGACAATAGCTGAATGCAGCTTCCACCAGTGTCTGTGAGAAGCACTCCTACAGAAGGCAAAGGGGCTACCACAAAACAACCACACATGATCCAGAAGGGCTTCAGGGACCCTGCAGTGCTTCCAAGCCTCCCTGCTTTTAAGAGATGGTGTGCTCAGCTCAGCATTTTCTGAGTTAAGAGTTGCATTTCCCCTCTCTTTCCTTTCAATTATTTAATTAAATCTTTTGTGAAACAATAACAAACAACAACACCCCTCCCACACTCTCATGGTCCATTTCCATGGCAGAAAGCACAGCACCTTTTGCTCAGGCAGCCTCCTCCCTCCCAGCTGTGCACCAAGTGAACTGAAATCCATGGATGTGGCAAGGCCACAGGGAATATGTGAGTATCATAGTCTTGCGCACACACAGGACTCTGATTGTGGCAGCATGTTTTGTGTCATTTTAATGACACACAGCCCTGCTAGTTCTCCCCCACCCCCCAAAGCTTTACGTAGGATGCAGAGTTATATAATAAAATTTCTGTTTCTGCAGCATTTGCCCCATACCAACACAGAAATGCAGACTTTATTATTCTTCCCAACTGGCAGGCACTGAACTACAAGTGTGTTAACCCTCTTTGCACTAAACCCTCAGATTGATTTCTGACTCACAACAGCAGGAGAAAAAGCCACTGATCATTTCTGCTCTCTCCACTTGTGAGGGTGATTCTTGGCCTTTGAGATAATTTTTATCAGCTCATAAACACCTGCTTACTAAGGATCAAATTTATTTCCTGGGGAAACTTTTATTCACCGTGCTTGAGTTGCATCCAGGACTAATGTGCCTTAGCCTTAGGACAGAACTACTTGACCTGGTTTTACATTATGGCTGCATTGAGAAAGATAGAGCTCATGCTGCAAAAGGGTAAAGGTACAAATGAGGGGTGCATTGGGCTGCTCTGCCAATCACAGGGTTTCTGTAAAGCCAGGACTGCAGGAATGTGATGAATACTGAAAGGGGAACCAAGGGTAACCACCTTTGATATCTCGACCATATGCTGGCAGGACACATCTCCCCTTGCAGCAAGGAGCCGAGTTTCTAGACACTGTTTCTGAATACAAGGCCACCAATTTGCTTTTCAGGACCCTGCTTTCTGTTACTCAGGTATGCAGGCATTTTGGAAAAGCTGATAAGCCAAACAAGGACTGAAATCTCACTGAGAGACAAGTAAGTGGTCAACACAACTTACTGGTGTCTTTTCCACCAAATCAAGGAGGGGTCTGTCTATTGTGGAAGAATCATCCACACCCAGACAGCAAGACCATGATCACCCAGAAAGAGAAGGCCTCTTACATTCTCAGAATTACACTTTTCCAGCCAAAGCATTAAAGATACTAAGAAGAAGGTTTCTGAAGCAGATGCTGTTAAGCTTACATGAGAGTGTTCTGAATAGGGAAGCATTTACAGTTAATTAACAAATAACCCCTCTTGGGATACCAGAGCTCCCACAGTTGATTTGGAAAGGTATCAAGTACTTGGGAACTGGCACAGCCCCAAGCAAGATCATATCTTGACGTGTCCCTATAGTGCCTGGCACCAGTGACCAAAGCAGAGCCCAGGACAGCTGGGCAAGGAAGCCCATGGGTGCTCAGCACAGCTTCCCTCCCCATGCCACAGAGCAGAGTCTTTTGCAGACTTCATAACTATGTCCAGGAACCCCAACTCTTCCATGCCTAGGAAAGCAAAGGCCACCTGAGCTACATCACATCTGACACCCACACTTCCAAATCTCCTGCTTACAGGGTGGAGACTGCCAGGGCCTTCCCTCCACCTTTTCTTGTTGTGGCAATTCTGCCAGGTCAGTGAGCAAGGGGAACAGGGCTTGGTCCCTCAATGAGGTACTTCTGCAGAGAAAATGAGCCACCAGCAGGAGCATGCCCAGGAACAGAACCTGAATTCTGCAGGCTTCAGAACAGTGTTAAACCCTAGCTTTGAGCATCTGTGTATCATTTCCACAATTACAATTCTCAGCAGCTTTCTCACCAGAGAACACAGCTGTCACCACTTTATCTGTATTCGTTCATCAACAGTGACTGACCTTCATTCACAATCTCCCTGAGCAAGTATTTCCAGCTACCTGTCTGTGGTGGCCTTGAAACACCCAGCAGCCTAATTCTGGGATACAAATAGCTCTTGAGCCATTTATTCACATGGAGCTGTGAACACGATACATAATCTTTCCAATAATTTGCACTGAGTAAGGCCTGCTGAGTCACTGTCTTTATTTTTCTGTAGGCATAAATTTTCACAGCCCACCATGAGTGCAGTGTAAGCAGTTCCACAGCAGTGCAGACCAAAAGAATAATCTTAACATGAAGGAATGAGGGGTGCTTTATCATCATGACCTGGCTCCCTAAAACAAGGAGGAATTGAAGATAAAACCGTCTTCCCCCAGCCCTGCCTCACCCACACTGACTGATCTGGTCAGCCTTGCTGCCTCCACCAGCTGTTCTCTAGGAAGGCTAATGAGGAGCATGATCCCTTGTTGGTTAGTCATGTCCCAGGCCATTTGTGCTGCTAGTTAATGGAGCTGTTATCTGCTTATCCTGGATCGTGTGCTATAAATACACCTTTTGCTTTTGTCAGCAACCTACGCTAACAAAGTTTTCCACAGCACGGAACTCCAAAGAAATTCTGCATTCTTAAATAACGTTACAGAGGGAGTTGTAAAATCTTCTGCTCACCTATGATGATTTGGTTACCTAAAAATGTTTAATTAGGAAAAGGAAACATTTTTAAAATTATGAAGATTAATTCTGCACTTTCTCTTCCCTTATAAACACACATTTAAATAAAAGGTGTTGGGAGTATTTTCCTTCCCGAGTTGTGCCACAAGAGACAGTGTGAATCTGGGGAACAGACAGCAGAAGAAATGATGATCTGACTTTTGCCTATAAAACAGCTTGGGAGGCATGGGGGGAAGTTCAAGAAGGTTTTTCCTCCTGTGAAGCGTCAGGCAGCCACAGGAATGTACCTCTAGGAACAGGCTGGCTACATAAACTGGATAGAACAAGTTCAGAGCAGCGCTGCAGCTTGCTCTGACACCACGTCAAGAGGTGTAGAGGGAGAGGAAGGGAGAGTTTGGGGTAGAAAGGGAAGCTGGGGCTGCTGCGTTGCATCCTCCACATCAGCAAGACAGTGATGGGGCTTGCAAAGGAAGGGGCACAGCTGCAGAGAGCAGTGTCACAATTTGTTTTGGTAGCTGCTGCATCTCAAGTCCGTGTGCTGGAGTGCTGGTTTCTTGCTGCCAAGGCTTAGCTGTGGTCATGAAGAAGCTTGGGTAGGGCTGGGATCAGGCTGAGACATGAAGCTGTGTCCTTCAACAGGCAGGACTGGGATAGCAACATTTCCACTTTCTAAAGATAATTCCTAGGAACTCTGCGTAACAGCAAGATCACTGTGTGGGTGGATTTATGTTGAAGTTAACTTATGTTTAATCACATACAGCACATAGCTGGTTTTCTGTCTGCTGTAACAGGGTCTGTTTCCTCCAAGGATGGTACTTGCCTGGACTTGAACAATAATTCAGATTAAGGTAGGATGTGAAACTAAAGCACAACTGTTGATCCTGAAGAACTGCAACTATGGGTATCCCCTTGTGGAACAAGAACATCTTGATCCCATTTGGTTGAGCTTATCTAAGAGGATGACAGCATAAGTCACATTTCTGAGTGATCCCCAACACCATCAATTGGCTAAATTCCTATTAACAGATGTAATTTCTGTCATGTGCAGTTAATGAACTCATTTTTTTTTTCAATTTGAAGCAATAGCAATATTTAAAAAATATTTTGCTACTCTAGCATTTTACTGTAGCAGTTCAGATTTACTTTGGAGGATTTTTTGGTTTTGGAGTTTTTTTGTTTTGGTTTGGTTTTTTGGTGGGTTTTTTGTTTTGTTTTGTTTTTTTGTTTGTTTGGGTTTGGGGTTTTTTTTGTTTGTTTTTTTTTTTGTTTTGTTTTTTTGGGGTTTTTTTATTGTTGTTGATTTTACATGTGTATGGGTTGTTTTGGCTGAAGAACTTGTGAATGCAGTTTAACCTGCTACGAGTATTCAGTTGCTGCTGAGTTTGGCCAGGGCTGGGACCATCATGCAAGGACAGCAGCTGACACCCACAACTCTCTCCTGGGATGTCAAACCTCAGCACTAACTGCCAGGCCAAACTGAACATGTGCACTGCCAATAAGCCGTGTTCTGTGGCACAGAGCTCACTGTAGAGCACTAGCTTTACACTGTCATAACTTCCACAGAGGCCACACGGTTATAAAATAGAGCAAATGCAATGTGAATCAAATCCAGTAGTTCTTAGATGGAGCCCACTGGAATGGTTTTTCCTCTCAGTCATGCTAGAGAGACTCTGGAGCATCTCTGTACAACAGGCCCCTGCAGATACGGACTTACACTGGTACTAGTGACTTTCAACTTGATCCAGATGTTTGAAACACTCTCCAGGAAGATACATTTCTGTTCATTCCACAGATCCCATTGACAATACGACCTGATGCACCAAGAATCTAAATGACATGTCCAAACATATAAAAGCCAGTAGAGAGCAGGTAAGGAATGCTGAGTCTCTTACAGAAGAGAGGAGACATTATCTGAACTTTCTATGCTGTTGTGGTTTTTTATATGGGATATGCATACAAGAGCCAAACAAACACAATTTATTTTTATTACATTACTTCTTCATGTGCTGAAAGCAAATCTAGTAGTTCAAATATTTTTTCTTTCAATTTACAAATATTTAAGATCAGCTAAAATAGTATATATCTGTAGTTGTAAGGAATACATAATTTTTTCTTTAAAAAAGATGACAAACTTTTCTGTTGTAAACATATTTTTGTGCAAATACATTTATCCTTCCATACTTAATCTACAGGAAAGAAAAAGGGAACATATGTAATAAGCACAACTGTAATCAGCATCAAATAAAGGGAAGACAAATAAAAGTGCCCTAGAAATGCTGCTGGTAACAGTGTGCTCTTACAGATTTTTCCATGCTTTTCTTGCAGGTTAGATTATAATTTTTCTCTCAGTATATTCAGAAAGCCTGGACCAAACTCTTCCTCAGTATAATTCCACTTGGACTGATCAGGATGAATTCAGCCTAGTGCTTCAAAATCACAGTTGGTTTCTTTCTCAGATAAAGCAGAATATATATTGTGAAACTGAGGAATAACTAAGGGACAAAAAAAACCAAAGCATCTCATCTTTCTGACTTTATTCAGGAAAAATTCCAATGTAATTGTACCTTAAGGTAGTGAGCTTTTTCCCTTTTTCAAGACCCATTCTGTGTGCTTCTTTTTTTCCTGTTTAACACTTGCTATTCTTACTATTAACATTTATCAGCTCTATAAGGGAAACACATTAAAAAAGAAAAGTTTCTGACTGTTTGACACGGTGGAGTTGTTAATTCACAATTTTTGTAACTGCAGACATACTGCACAGAGACATCCAGCTACAATGTAGTGACACCACAGAACACAAATTGGCTGGCAACCTTGGGCAGGTGCTGTCTCCAAAACAGCTTTTACTATTTATTATGATGATATCTTTTTCAAAATGCATTTCACAAGTTTTCATGTCAACTATGTCCTCTCTTGAGACTGTGGTTTTCACCTTGTTTATCTTCTCTTTTTGTCTTACTTATTTAACATGCTCTGGCTTCACTTTTTCTATAATCATAGAATCATTTAGGTCAGAAAAAGATAATCTTACATAGTTGGAGTTTACTAATTAACCCGAATTGCAAAAATTTTAAAAGCCTATAAGTATTAGAACTATCTTGGAAGTTATGTGAAGATAACCTACTGACAGGAATGTGTTTAAAACTAAAAAAGAAAAAAAAATCAAAATAATCAAAAGCAAAACAACAAAATCCCCAAACCATTCATTAAACATTTTATAGACTTCAAAAGAATTGTTCAATTAAGAATAGAAAGGTGCCCCACATGCTTTGTTTTTTAAAATTGTGCCTGATGTAAAACCAAATAATTAAAAAACTTAAAATATGAAAGATAGTTATCAGGTTTTTAAGAAGTGATGGTGAAATAAACATCTCTTCTGAAAACTTCTTTTTCCCAAGTAATTTCTTTTCAGTGCAATGTAACATTTTCCCCTTCTACTGTGAAAAGAAAATACACCCATTCAAACTCACACATAAAAAATTCTCAGCGTAGGAATCACGAAAAAAACTGAGACCTCAGGAGGTGAGCATTGACAAAGAGGGAGCAACAGAGAAAAGGACTTGGGGTAATGACTGCTCTCTGCAACAATGTAAACAGATTGTAGATCCTTGCTCTGAGGCCACGTTGGCTTGTCTGGACTGGAGTGGATAAAGCCCCATATCTACACGAACTTCTGCTGGTGCTGTGACAGACAGCAGGGGCAGAGAGGGACCAGCTCTACCTTAGTGCACGTCCCCACGCTGGGAGAGCAAAGCCTCAGCAGGAAGGGGATTAACATAATAATGCTTCTGGCTTGGTGGAAGTGCACACCAAATTCTAGCAGATCAGATTTTACCACAAACAGGGCTTGTATTTGCCATTTCACCTACACAGAAGCCTACACCACAACAATACATTCTGCTGTCTCAGGGGTGGGCAGCATGTGCACCTTAATGAACAGAGCATATCATGAGCATAAAAGGCCCTTCTGGAATGGGGATGAAGTTTGTTTAAACTATCACTCCTTCAAGCAGATTTACATTTCCCACACTAACCTTCTCCCAGTTTACTGCTATGTGCCTTTCTGGAAAATGTGAAGTTTGGCTTTGAGGGGCCACTCTAAAACATCTAAGGGGGTAGTAAAGTTACAGCAGAAGCCTTCGCAACAAAGGGCTCAACTGAAGGGACTGCTCCCATAGGGGAAAAAAAATAGCCTGAGAGTAGCTGTCCAATGAGGTTTGCTGCATGAGCATAAGGAACAGGCTGGGAAGCTGCAGAACAGAAAGAATTCCTGCTGTGTTTCCCCCAGTGTGTCTCCTTTAAATTCAAGAGTGTGCATGAAAACAATTTCTGAATCCATTAGCTTTTCACATCTGGAGATGTGGCTTCAGTCGTGCAATAGCCCACGTCTCCATTTCTTCACTAAAGACAAAAGTGTATCCAGAGGCATGCAGGTATCCAGGGGAGCCCCACAATTAAAGGGAAAATAATGCATGTTCACTTCCAGATAAAATTTGACTACAGGTTTTCAGTGTCTTGCATGTTTTCTTGAGAACTACTTACAAGCTGTAAAAATCCTCTAGTTTTTGGAACAACTCTTTTGAACACGAGAATGTACAACACAGAGAAGTATGGATGAGTGTTTAGGAGATGTAAAGCCATGCTTAGGGCACAAAACCCCTTAACTCACAGGTACCAAAAAGAGGAGCTCCCCTATTCCCTTTCCACCTACTGTCCCTCACTACTGTCAGCCAAAGATTACTGTGTGTTGCCCTGATCCTTGTCATATCTGCCAATTAACCATTTTCATATGTTAAAAGGGTACAAAGGATAGGGGGTGGGCAGCAGGAAAGCTACATGTATTTCCAGTGGTTTAGGAGTTTTAATAAACAAAAGAAACAAAAATAATCTCCTGAGATAGCCTAACAATTGACAAAACAGTGAGAAAGTAGACACCAGAAGCTGAAAATTGGGGTAGTAGAAGTCACACACAGAAAAGTAGTTCTTCTCTTTCCAGGTTTTGCAGCAAAAATATGTCTGAGCCTTTCAGCAAAGGATTGAGACCAACAGTAAAAAGCTGCTTGCTATGCAACTGCAGAAAACTGGGCAACTGTGGGTGCATACCAAAACTAGGAATGGGCTCAGCCAGGGATTAAAACAAGTTAATAGACTGTAGATTCCTTTTGCTGTCCTTAGAATTGTTTCTAAACATAAAGGTCTTTGGTTGAGGAATTTCCTTGGCCACTGATTGTCAGAAACTGGAATGCTTAAAGGCATCTTAAAGATGTAAGGAGCATCACTCTCTGCCTCTTGGGATCTGCTAATGCCCACTACCAAAAATCAGAAGGTTAAATACAAATTGGCACAAAACCATCCCAGAAGACACTGCCCTTAACTGGTTCTGGCCCAACCAATAAGGCCAGGCCTGCATTAGCCTACTTGTTCTGTTTCCCGAACATGGCTATTTTCCAAGCATGGATGAGAGCTGAACACAGCCTCTGCTGACCTCTTCATGCAAGATTGACTATTTCACCAGTGTGCCTCTTTCACATCACTATGGCACAAACACTTGAACATATTGTCAAATATTTATTATATGCCCAGGTTTGTGTTATCTTTGGGCACCACTGAAGTCATTATGCTCCAGGAGAGGTTTCCTCACACTGAGGGTTCAGCTGGACTAAACATTTTGAAAACTCCTCTTGGAAGGTTTCTCAGTTCATCTGTGTACACTTGATTGACCAAACCAATGTTGTATCTCTTTTAAGGATTGGTAATCAAGCTGCTTAGCCTCTCTCCCGGACCATTAGTACCGTCATCATTCTGTACAGCAGCATGGCTCCCGAGGTGCTCTGCTCTTAACATTCTCCTGCTATGACAAACCAGCCTTTTCCCCTGGTACAAATTTGCAATTTCTCTGCTTCCTATTTAAGACAGTTATTAAACCTGCAATGTGACTATAAGACTCACCCCTTGATTACCAGCTTTCCCTAACAGCCTCCTCTGAAAAACTTCAACAAAAGCCTTTTAGGAGTGCAAATAAGTTACAGTAAATCTAACATTTCTCTCGTTGTGCATTACCTTAACTTTTTGAAAAAATTCTAATATATTAGAGGAAGTTTACACTTAGAGCAAGTTATGCTGGTTTGCACCTCAGGTGCTTTATAATGACATCTATAATGACTTTCTCAACAATTTTCTTAGGCACTTAAATGAGGGTCATGAGTTTATAATTCCCTGGATCACCCTTATCATCTCTCTAACCTTAATAAAAAGAGCACTGGCACTCTTCCAGATTCTTATTATAGCTGTAACAATAAATTAAATCGCATTTATTTTGGGGTTGTTTTTCCTAGGAGGTAATTCAGCTAATACTGAAGAAATAACTGCTAACTTAATAGATTAATGTAGTTCAAATATTATAATATTAATATTATCTATATTTACATGTACATGTCCATCAATCTCAAACTGCTCTAACAACAAACCCACTACCTTTATCTCCATTTTGAAGGTCAGGAAAATGAAGCACAGACAAGAGCATTACAGGGAAAAGTTACAAGCAGAGTCCAAGTCTCATATTTGTATCACTGCCCACTAAATCATGAGATACAATGAGGGTTTATTAAGTATAAAAGTATCTCTACTCCTGACAACTCTTTACCAAAAGGTAATGTTAAGCGCACCAGGTATTCCAGTGTAAAAAGTATTTTATATTCTAATTTTCTCTTCTTAATTGTCCCTTGAGCCTCCAGAGCTATTCAGGCTCATCAGCTCTCTACTGGACTTCTAATATAATTCTGGAAGAAAATTACTCATATATATATATTATATATATATGTGTATATATATTTGTCCTTTTAACTTCCTTTCATTCATCTTGGTTTCTAGCTTTCCTACAAAAGCATACACTTATGACTCATACTGAGCTTATTTTCCCCTCACCAACTATTGCTCTGCTCTACATTAATATTTGTCTTTTCTCATTTAAGCATTTTTTCCTTTGCTTATACTCCATTCTCTCCCATTACACTATAAAAATATGTCATCATTCTGTTTGACTCTTTTATTTGTATAAGCATTTAATCACATTCAGTAGCACCAAGCTGATGGATTCAGAGACACCCTGCAGTCATCAGTTCCATGCAGTAAACAATTAGGTTCTTCGTTTTTTGTCAGGCCCAGCTCCTCAAAATGGGCTAAAATGGAAGTGTTCAGTGTAACCAAAGACTAGGAGTGAAATCAGTCTCCCTGTATTAAGTCAAAGGAGTACTTCACCTTGTTTCGGGCTCTTTTTAATTAGCTTCCTCAGTCTTCTAATGACAACCTGATGATTCCTTCATTCCGCTTTCCTGAAAAAAACACTTCCTTGATGCTAGGTATCACATTAACATTAATAACTTCAGCATACATAGTGTCTGTGATCTAAAAGAATCCCAAGGAGCTTTGAAAACCCTACACAGTCTCATTGACTGAAGCACCTCATCCATGAATGGGAGGAGGATACGCAGCAGCTGTTTATCAACACATGGAAACCCAAAGCACAACAGGATGAATGTTGCAGAATGACAACGTAGTGAGAAGTTAGGTGAGCAAAATATAATTCTCTCACCTGGAATTGGATTAGACATTGCTGTTAACACCCTTTTTCTAGGAAAAGCGTCATGGGATAACTACTAATAACATTTTTCAAATTCTCAAGTAAACACTTCATCCAAAATACACCAGGTGAAATTTCAGCTCTTGCTTCAGTATTTGTGTACTGAAAGAGAAACAGGGAAGGAAAACTCAATTGGAAAGCTCCCATGGTGTGGCAAAAATGAGAGCTAGCTCTACAGCTAACTTCATGGTCTTCCTTGGAAAAGTTTCCAAGCAGCAATATAGAATCATGGAATCATGATGGTTGGAAAAAACCTTTTAGATAATTGAGTTCAGTCATCAAAACAGCACCCTCACCACGTTCACCATTAAACCATGTCCTCAAGTGCAATATCTTTTTGAAAACTTCCAGAGATAGTGATTCCCCCACCTCCCTGGGCAGCCTGATCCATGCTTTACAACTCTTTCTGTGAAGAAATTTTTCCTATATTCAACCTAAGCCTCTCCTGGCACAACTTGAGGCCATTTCCCATGATCCTTTCATTTGCTACCTGGGAGAAGAAGCCACCCCCCCCCCCCCCCCCCACACACACACACACACACCTGGCTACAGCTTCCTTTCAGGGAGTTGTCGAGCATGATAAGGTCTTCCCTGAGCCTCCTTTTCTCCAGACTAAACACCCCTGGCTCCCTCAGCTGCTTGTCACAGGACTTGTGTTCCAGACGTCTCTCCAGTTCCATTGCCCTTCTCTGAACACCCTCCAGCACCAGAATGTCTTTCTTGTAGTGAGGGACCCAGAACTGAACACAGCACTCAAGGTGTAAAGGGACAATCATGGCCCTGGTCCTGCTGGCCACATTATTGCTGATCGAGGCCAGGATGCCACTGACCTTCTTAGCCACCTGGGCACAGCTGGGATCATGTTAGCCAGCAGCATGAAACAAGCACCCCCAGAAATACATTTCAGGACTGCAGACCTGCCATGGTCCTGTGGTCAATGCACTCACTCATGAGCATATTTTGGCTTATCTGGCACACCTGACCAAATTATTTATCCCATGGACAGCTGTGTGTCTTATAGCCAATCCTGGCTTGTAACAACGTCCCCATTTTTAGGTCGGCAGACACCAGATTCAGTATTTCTAAGACATCGGGCTGCAAACCATGGATTCAAAAGCTACCATGAGAGCTCTGCTACCTAGACAGTGGAAATCAGCAGGTAGCTCCACCACTTATCCTAGTGTAAGTCACCTCTACTTATGTGTCAGACCACTAGGTTGTGTAAGTAATGCTGAAGTTTTTTCAAGCTGCAGATCAGCCCTAGATCAGGAGCATGCAAGAGCAGTTCTATTCTGGTCCATCCTGTACCTTTCTTAAAAACAGACATTTCATGTAAGCTATCTTTTCCCTTTATTCTTCATCATGCAGCTAACAATACCTGGGCATGAAATCAGGCATTTAAGCTGTAGGTACCTCAGTGTCACACTCTGTAGGAGTCATAATTTTCCTCTACCTCTACAACTAGTCATAGTAGTGTCTCCCACCAAACAATGACTTGCCCCGTCTAGTAACTTAAAAGATGAGCTGAGAGAGCATTTCACAGTACAGTGCAACCACATTCTTTTATGAGGATAACTACTGCAAGGCACAAAACAAGGTGCTGAAAGGAGCCAGATATATTTACTCCTAGAAAGAAAACAGCCTTCCTCTTGAATATTTTAGAAAACAAAAACCAACCCCATTTCAAAACATTGTTTGTCCTTACCCACTCCTACAAGCTATGTCCTCTGTCATTTACAATCTGTTTACATTAGTGGGCAGATGGAGCCATTACTGCCCTTCTGGCTGATTTTCCCAGGTCTTTAAAGTCTTCTTGAGCTGCTGCACTTGCTATCACTGCTTTGATCCAGAGACTGACAGCACACTACTTATTGCTGTAGCTTTACAATCTATCCTGGAATTTTTATTCCTGCCATTTCTCTACTTTATAGGCCTTCAAGCTGAAACACTCTGCAAAGGAGCTCCTGGAATCTTTTATGTAATGCGTTACCTTTCCATGGGTGAAAGCAGCCTGTGTTTTCTCTGGAGTTTGTTATCTCTCAGTATTACAATATTCATTGCCCACAGTGTGCCTCAGATATGCCAGGCCAGTCTTGATGTCATAGCATCAAGATCTGACTCTTTGGACTCTCTTCTTCTTAGTCTTTTAAATATAAAAGAAGGTAAGTTTTGGTTGTCACTTACAAATGTTAATGAATTAACTACTTTCACCTATTAATACTGCAAGTCAGGGTGGAAACACAAAGAGGAAGCCCAGTCAGTCTTCCAAACTATGGCTAGTGTTGAATTTCAAGCTGTAAAAAATAATTTTAAAATTAACGACAAATTATGTATAGAATGAAAATTAACTATTCAGTATAATAAATGTGTATATTATCTATCAATTTAAGTTATTGCTACCAGTGTTTTTCTTCATATGTGAAGGAAGTATGTAATCTTCTAAGCTGGTCAGTGTGAAATGTACATTTTTTATTTGTAAGCTTATCAGAATACTAAATCCTATTTCCAGCTCTCAGCTAATATTACATCTAACCTGTATTACTTCTCTTCTTGCAGCTTCTACCTTAAAAAAAAAAAAAAGACAGCTAGTCAGTCTTAGGAGACGACATGACAAACAAGACACATTTCAATAGGATTTAACAATAAACAGCCACCTCAACAAAGAGAAGCCTTCCCCCACCTCCCCACTAAAGCAGCATCAGACAAGAAACTAAGTGAGACATGTTAACAGAGAAGCATTCCAATTAATGTGTTACATCTCCTCTAAAGCACAAAGGCTATGGCTGCTGGGGATGCTGGGGGATGCAGAACAATAATTGTCACTTAAGCATTTCACTCCCTGCAGCCCGGACCCTTCCAGCCAGGTTTATCTCCCACCAATTACTGCTGTCATTTGTATTTCAACGTGTGCCATCAGGAGCCAGGGCACAGGCACCAGCCATGGTGACACACAGCAAAGTCAAGCCATTCTTCAGTCCCACTGATGCTACACCATGTACTTAGGGAAAACATGTCCAGGACCCATCCCCCCATCCTGACATCACACTGAGCTCCAAGGGGCACTCAGGGAACCGCCATGTCCAGGGATGGGAAAGACATCCCAAGCCCAGCTGAGGGCCTGCAAGAGGCCAGAGAGGTGGTTTTCAGGAGGAGGCCAGGCATGAAAGACATATGCTGGATATCAATGGTACATGTTTTGTTTCTGATGCACCTCCTTGTTGCGGTGTGTTGTTTAGTTTCACAGGAGTTGGTTTGTTCCGTTACCCCCATTTACAAAAATGGGTCAGTCTTGGGATCCCGCTCCCTCCCCGGTTAGTACCTCCCCATGTATAAGAGCTGTCAGCTTGTTGTCTCCTCCCGTTTCCTCGGTTTTCTTCTGTTAACCCCTCCCCAAGCTCCTGTCCGTCACCCACTGACCCCTCCCCTTTTCCCAGAAAGTTCTTGTTTCTGCAGTGGGTTGATTGGACCAGGAACAAGAGTCCCTCCGTATTCGCTAGCCGGTGTGTCTGTCATGATTGTGTTCCCTCCTAAGTTCTCCCTCATTGGTTGCTGCATTGTACCCACCCAATTGTTCCACCCCCTTTATATACTATTGTATCCCTTCGCTCCTGGTCTTCTCCTGACTGGCTTCCCTGGAGACAATAGACCTTCGGACTTTGCCTCTGAGAGGAGTCCCTCTTTTCTTCATTCGCTTCGCCTTTCTGCTGCCCACCGCTGCCTCCTGCTGAAGCGCTCCCCGGACGCCCCGGCGCATCTGGGAAGTGCCCCCGCTGCTAGCTGCTGTGCCACAGCTCGGCGGTTGCGATCTCCTCCCCGATCCGGGGGAGCAGAGAACTCGGGCAGCAACACAGCACCTCCTGATGATTCCATCATCCCCGGTTGCATTTTATAATCCAAATCCACTTGCACTTCAAAGCTGCACAGCAGGCAGAGTTGGTGTACTTTAGTATGACTATCCTTTAGTTCTTCACACAGAATGGTAAGGTTGAAGAGGAGCACTGAAGGTCTAGTCCAACCTCCCTGCTTGAGCAGGCTCCCCAAAAATTCATTAACTCAGGGTTGTGTCCAAATAAATTTTGACTATCTCCTGGGAAAGAGACTCCAGGCTGCCTCTCTTGCAGCCTGTTCCAGAGCTCGGTCACATGCACAGTAACAAACTTCTGCCTCATGTTCAGGTGGAACTTTCTGGGTTTTTTCTTCTTTTTTCCCACTTTTTTTTACTGCTGCCCTGTTGCCTCTCATCCTATTGCCCAGCACCACCAAGAAGAGCCTGGTCCATCCTCTTGACACACCCTCTGCAGATATTTATAGACATTGATTAGATTCCCTCTGTCTTCTCCAGGTTAAACTGGCCCAGTTCCCTCAGCCTTTCCTCCAGAAGAGGAATGCTCCAGTCCCATAATCACATTCACAGCCTTCACAGCCCTTCAGGAGCCCCATTTATCTGGTACGAAGGACCCAAAAACTGGACACAGTTCTCCATGTAAGGTCTCACCAGGGTGTGAGTACAGAGCACCAGTATTTGTACTCTTGTAGCACCTACATGTGGAAGCTGCACCTTAGGGCCCACAATGCTGGATGTTTATACCTGTGTACTTGAGCGGGTTAATGATACTGGATTGGTCAAGGAAGAACATGGATAAAACAAGGAGTCTCAGCTTCTCAGCTAGGGAATGGTCACAATACACGTTGGTGGCGTGCTATTACCTGACTGCACAGAGCTGGGAATGGATGCGAGAGGGCCTAGGATGGCTGTGGGAAAGCTGGAATTCCAGAGGACAACTGCTACTCTGTGGAGGTAAGATGGAAACACAGCACCTACAGCTGCTCATTTACTGCTCTTCTTCCTAAACAGTGCAGCTAAGACACTAAAACATAAAAGTTCATTATTACTTAATGGATTCCCTTCATTGAAGGTTGGAAGCCTGCCTGTATCACAACAAAAATTTACCACCAGTTTTAGAGGTGCATTAGCTCTTTAAACAATCCATTTACTTAATAGTATTTGGAGCTCAGGGATCACTCTTCCTTGCTGACAGAAAAGTCTGTGGTGCCTGCATTTGTCAGCCTGCTCTGTGACATCTCATCACCACATGAGGTGCAGCAGAGACCTCTGGGAGGGAAGAACCACTTCAGCTAGATCTAATTCAACACAGCCTCTGCCACTGAAAATAGTATTTCTTCTGGTATCTGCAGTCAAAAAGAATCAGGCGTACACAACCATCAGTTTTATTTGGTGACAAGATGCATTTCCTTGGGTTTTTCCATGAAAAAATGAATTTTAAGACATCCTGTGGGCAACTCACACTGTCCACCCATTGCCCAAATGGAGTGGGATACAAACAGCCAGCAAGTGTGCAGCAAATGCTGCCTCCTACTTAGGAGTGTGATAGGGAAAGGTTTGTCACTGATGAGCTGCAGTCAGAGGCTATGAACTATCCTTAGAACATCTGAGAAGCATTTTTGCTCCATGCTAACCAAGAAAAAACAGATATCAAGTCAAACCAAAACAAAATACACTGCTTGCCTTTTCTTCTTAACTAGCCACCAGAAATGTAATGGAAGACTAGGATTTGCTGTGACACATAGATTGCCACTTCAAGTTTAAAAAAGCACCTGCATGTAAAGGTCACACAGAGCTTATTTTCCCCTTCCATCATGACCTCTCTAATTGGAAAAAAAATAAAGGATGTTTAAACAAATAAGCTAAAGCAGCTTCTAAAAAGTAGGCAGAGACTGGATTATGGTTAATTGAAGGCAAACAGAATTCGCCCTTTTTTTGTTTCTTTTAACTGTTTCTAAATGGGCTTTTTTGGCTGACTGAGTATTTGAAATCCTCTGTATTAATAAGCTGATCAGTTACTGATCAGCTCTCTATCTGCTAACCTGAGCCAAAAAAACTGCTCTTTTCTCTTTTGTCTCTAAGCCAAAATAATTTTGTGTGGGAAATGAGTCTTCTCTCTGCACTGAGTCACAACACAATGGTAATTTGAAAACCCTCTATTTATCACCAGGAATAAAAATGCTAAGCCAGATAGCAAAGAAGGGTTTGAAACAGGGTCTCCAGAACAAAAACTCCCACCACTACAGTCCACACAACTACTGACCCAGGCATTCTGCCTCTGAACACCACCACGGCACAGACAGGGCTACCCTTCTGTTTCAGTTCATACTGGCTTGACTGACCTCATGTTGTCTTGTAATTCTATATTATTTATGGGGTTTGTCCTGCTACAAAATATAACAGTCTTTTGTTACTTGGCTTACCAGTCTGGTTGTGCCAAACTCAAAATCTGCATTTACAAAGTAGGCATTTTTTCTGCACTTTTAAAAGTGGGATGGTGATCCAGGCACTGAATATGTTAGGTGGAAAAGAAGTTCCACAGGGAATTTCTTCAGACAAGTTGAATGACAGCTGGGAAAGAATGGTCTGCTGGAATCATCTGGGATGAATTCACTGACTGTTATTGCTTCTTCAAGTGACACAGCAAGGACAGTAGCTAAAGACTGAGCGTGGCTCCTTAGTGTTGAGAGACTTCCCAAATGCCCCACCTCAAGTTTATTCTGTTAACCCTGCCTTTAGCAACCGGTCAAGCCAGCTGTCTTCAAAGGATCTTGGCCATGGAGGGCTCAGCAGAGCAGCTGAATTAGTGCATATTTGTGGAAGCCTTTGTCACATTTTATAGAGCTTTGACTAAAAACTGCTGCTGCTCCTCATTTTGGTGTCCCTGTCACACAAACTGAAGGATGTACATGCTCCCATCCTACACAGAGATGATGCTTCCTTAAGAACACACAGTATCTACACTTAATGTACCAGCAGGTATGAAGCACTCTCCACATGTAATTTTCTAAAAGGATGTCTCAGTTTGAGAGAAGTTAGGAGGAAACCTCCTGAAATGAACATCTCCTCTAAAGAAGGCAGGTTTTGGTACTCCCCCACCATTACAAAAAGAATTTCTCAGAGGAAAGTGAAAAAACCTGTTTATTTAACAAGTAGAGTGCATGCAGGGTACAGGGAAGAATAAAAAAACCAAAACACTGTTAATATTTGAACCTTCTCACTGCGGAGAAAGCTGGTGGATTTTTAGAGTCCTGCTGGGCTCCTTTTGAGGTCCAGAGCCGGGATGTGGCATCCCAAGGCTTCCCTGCCGGGCTGCGACATGGGGCTCCTGGTGATGTTCTGGTGTTTGGACTGGAGCAAAGCTGAACAGCTCCAGAAGAAGCTGCCACAGTCTTGGGAAAAACTCCTTGCCTCAGCTGACAAAAAAGAAGCTAGCTAAAAGCAAAGAATTTAACTCTCCCTCTCTCTGCTGAGAAAGAACCAAGAGAGAGAGCTGGAGAGTATCTGTGTGTGAACACAGACTGCCAAACGTATTTGCCCAGCTTCCCCCACGTCCCCTGGGCCTAGCTTAAAGTTACAGGACCCATTTCTGGGCATAAAGCAGACCATAGGGGAATAAAGTATCATAACATCACCCCAAGACAAAGCATTTATATCTTCTCTAACTCATTGATTTAGTGATCAGCACCAGCACCACCATCTTCACATGCCCAATACTCTTTCATACTGAATTCTTAAGGATTATGCTATCTGAAGACCAGAGAGAATCAACAAGAGACAACAATACGTTGATTAGGTTGAGACTGTACATTGGGTCCTCCCAGTTGTGATAGACTAGGACCTTTGGCTGAGTGGCAGTAATTATTTGAAGTGTTAAACTCCAAGAAGCAAGAAAAATTGCACTGAAATCCTGGACCACTTTGAAACAGGACGCACAGTACACCAGCTTCTTTTCTGCCTGCCCCACATCTGCAAGCAAATACAATGAGTCAAACAGTATGAAAAAAACCAGCTCTAGATTAATAGTGCATACAGTCATCCAGAGGTTCTCAATAAGAAAAGCACAGGCAGAACTGCAACAAATATCTACATTTGTTTTTTAAGCCACAGAGGACAAAAAACCTTCTTTTTTAGGACTGAGATTTAGTGTTTCATCAGAGGCAGAGCTCTCTTGTGCATGCATGTGCATATATCATCTGAAACAGCTGAGAATATATAAATTTCAGGTTCTCTCCTAATGGTCAGTCAGTTTAATTAACAGCAATCTTTAATTACTACAGCAGGCAGAAGTAATCTGGCTATAATTTACATCTTGACAACAATCCATCAGCCAGATTTCCAGAAGCAAACAGCACTCACTGATCTTAAAACTTAAATAAAGTTTGGGTACTTGGCTTTGGCTTTCTTTCTCTCCTTTTCATCTTACCCCTTCATCCAAAATTCACTGCTGTATGTTTATATCTGCTGTATGTCTATATAGTAGGACAGGGATTAATGCATCAGTTTCCATGCCGGGAGTGTAATTTGCTAATATAACTGTGATTTTTTGTGGATCCTCTGGCTTTTGTTCTTCTTTTCAACCAGGAGTATTTATGAATCTTGTGTGCTCACTTCCCCTTAAGGGTGTGACATCACACTTTTGGTGTCACAGGCAGGATGCTGTGGTTGAAACAATTTGTTTGGGATACCATCACTCTACCCCTGAGTTCTGGCCAGGGCATGCTGGGAAGTGATCTACTGGTTGTTAGCAGCCAGGAGGGATCCAAGCAGCTGCAAACCAAGACTGTCCTAGAAATGTCAGTGCTTGACTGCTCCCTGATTCTGGAAAAGTTGGGAGGCTATAATGCCTTCCCAATTTCCCTGGGCACAGAATAGGCTAATGAAAATTGGTATAATCCTGACATGGTGGTTAAATGCATAAATGTGGTGTTAGGAGAACAAAAGGTAAAAAAGAGGAAAGGTAAAGCAATTTTATGTGCAGTTTTGGGAGCGGCTTTTACTGCTGCCAAAAAAGGAAAGGTATACCAACAAATGAGTAGAGGGGAAAAAAATGACTGGATGACTGCAGGATTTGGTGAAAAGATTGCAGGACCAGTTAAAGGAGAAGAGAGAAAGCAGGCTTTGGGAGAAAATGTTGGGTTTTACTGAGTGTGAGCATACTAGGAGGCTTCAGGTGGAGCTTTGGGATGCGGATAAGAGAATATTATAGGAGGAACTGCAGGATTTAAAATTTGGACCATTTGCAGTAACACCATTTCATAACACTTTGTAAACAATGGAGAAGTTGGAAGACAGTACACAGGTCTATTTTTCTGACAAAGCGAGATGTAACGCTTGCATTGTCATCTGATGATGAGGAAGTAACATTGGGACCCCTAATTAAAACTGAAACCACAGACAATGGTCAGGGTCAGCAAATTGCTACCCAAACAGTTCCGTATATAGCAACTGAGACACCGAAGTTCCAGAAAAAATGTAGCAGACTTGCATAGTATGGAAATGTATGGGTGGACCCTGACAACACTGAACAGGGGAATGATGACTCTTTATCTTCAAGTCTCCTTGAGCCTACTAGACCCCACCCCAGGGTAGAGAGGAAAAAAATAACACAAAAAAATACACTTCCCCCTCCCCCCTCCATTTCATTTGATTCAGGTGGCTGATTTGCTAAGAGCATTACGGCCACAAGCCAGATGAGATGGAAATCTGGCAAGTGGAATCCTATTGCATGCATAGTGATCACCCATACATTCAGACTCCAGTAGGTTCTTGTCAACAAATAATAACATTTATAATAGTAACTCAAATTCAGAGAGCATCCCATTTGTGGAGGCAACTTGAACCACAGGAGACCCTCCCAAAAAGGTGAGGGAAGCAGCAACAGCAGTACAGCAACTGCGTCATGAAGTAGGAGTTGAGATCCCACCTTAGCAACGTCAAGGCCAAACTGGCCCTGACAGACCAAAGAGATCTGTACAATTCAACTCAACTACATTTAAAAAGACAGATATTCTGAGTGGAGAAAAAGAATTTTGTCATCAGCTTGAGCCGTTAAACAATTTGAGCCACTAAACACCTGAGCCACAACTTGAGCCATGGACAAACCTCGCCAGGACTTGTATCATTTTCTAATCCCAGGAACAATACCGGGAATTATGTCAGCATGTCCAGAAGGATTGCTTATCCTTCTTGCAGGAGCAATGACTGCCAGCAGGAACCAAATTTGGTTCACACATCATCAAGCTGAATCCACAGAGTGGAGACTCTGTTCTTTACTTATGGTAACAATAGTACATTCTGCACCACACATTTCTCAGCTGTGAGGGCAATTTACTATGGCATTTTATAAAGGAAGGAGATGAAAGTAATTTATCCACTGAAATTCAAAAGGTAGCCTGGGATAATGCAACCAAATTTGAAAGGGAATTCCACTCTTGGTGGTAACTAATTCATTTCACTTATGACTCCACCAAGAGTAAATAAAAATTTTTTATTTTAACAATATGCAGTGCTTTGTACATACTACATACCCAATAGTTGTGTCAAGATTAAATCCCAACAGAGCTGTACTCTGTTCCCTAGAGCAGAGAGTAAGGGCCCAATGGAATGGATGTGTCTGCATAAGAACCCCTTGAGATTTTATTCTTGTAGACAACCCTATTGTAGATACAAGTAATCACTTACATTCGTGTCTGTAACTGTGTTGAAATTATGGGATCTGATTTTAGTTATTGAGCTTCTGTTACATCTTATCAATTGTTATGATTTAACACTGATTTAAGACCTACACCCTACCCCTGTTGGAATAAATCTTGATAGCAGCTTGATAAAACTGCTACTGAAGCAAGCACAAGAAAATGGACAAAAGACTGATTACTGCTCCTCATGATGTAAAAGAAATCCAGGTGATGGAATGGGTGAAAAATGATGGGGAACAACATTGGTGGGACATGTTATTTGGATGGTTGCCAACAGCAACAGGAGTTTTTAACAAGGTGTTGCATCCTGTGATTGTTCTTTTAATACTAACTTTTCTGCCTTTCCTCGTGATAATTGCATTTTACATCAAGTTGTGAAGGACTATAGAGAGATTACCCCCAAAGAGTTGAGATAGAGGGGGAAATGCATTCTATCAGCTTTCTCATCTTTTCCATTTTCAAAGAATGGTTCACCAAGTCCATATTGATGTTTGTGCCACAGCGTGGTACAGAATCCCAGGAGACAAGGGGCTTATGTGTATGTCTCAAATACCAACAGCTGGATGGTTGCAGAGCTGACCAAGGATTCTTGGTAATGACACGTCATGAAAAAGAACAAGAAGGGGCTGGAGAATGGGCCCATGCAGAGGCAGAGCAGCACTTTTTACAGAATAAACATCCTTGTTCTAGCTCCTCGAGATAAGCACAACATGTTACTGCACAAGTGCAGGAATGATGTTGAGAAAAGGACATTGAGTATATGTCAGGGACTGAAATGGTTCATGCCTTAAACATTGTTATGAAGTTTTGCCCATTACAGCAAAAACTGGATAAAGAAGCTACAACCACAGAAGCCTCTCTGAAGAACTTTGCACTGTGAGTTAAGCCACCTGGGTAAGATAAAGAGCACACTATTGTTTAATCTCAGGTTAGGGAAAAACAAACAAAGCTGAAGGAGAGGAATGTGTCCACAAGAGAGCCAAACACAGCAGAGATTCTTCCCTGGCTAAATTTGGGGTGCAAGAGACCACAACCCACAGAAGCCAGGCTTACTCTCCCCGAAACGAGGAGGGGAGGAGGTTTCAGGTGTAACCTGTGGTCAGAGACAGTGAACACCCATCCTCCCTTACATAAATCAGCCCAGCTGTGAAACCCCCAATTGGAATGATGTTGAGAAAAGGACATTGAGTATATGTCAGGGACTGAAATGGTTCATGCCTTAAACATTGTTATGAAGTTTTGCCCATTACAGCAAAAACTGGATAAAGAAGCTACAACCACAGAAGCCTCTCTGAAGAACTTTGCACTGTGAGTTAAGCCACCTGGGTAAGATAAAGAGCACACTATTGTTTAATCTCAGGTTAGGGAAAAACAAACAAAGCTGAAGGAGAGGAATGTGTCCACAAGAGAGCCAAACACAGCAGAGATTCTTCCCTGGCTAAATTTGGGGTGCAAGAGACCACAACCCACAGAAGCCAGGCTTACTCTCCCCGAAACGAGGAGGGGAGGAGGTTTCAGGTGTAACCTATGGTCAGAGACAGTGAACACCCATCCTCCCTTACACAAATCAGCCCAGCTGTGAAACCTCCAATCGCATGGCCACATCCATGGGACATTCTCGTGAGAGGAGCTGAGGGGGTGCTTTAATCCATCAAAGGCCCCCAGAGTGCCCCTGAAGCCTGGCACCACAGGACTGCACGTGATGCCACAAACCCAGAGTCTGCTGTAAGGGACAGTGGCAAACTCCCCCCACCAGGGAGATGCCTGGATTTTCCTACCTGGCCTGAGCATATATTAACCCATCAGATTCTGTGTTTTTTGGGGGGACCTTCCCCACCAAGAAGACCAGCTGGAGATGATCAAAGGAAGATCATCAGGATCCATGGATGGTGATATTTTCCTTATTCTGTCTATGTCACTGCCTTTCTGTCCCCCCACCTCTTTCTCTTATTTCTTTCTCTTCTTTTACTCTCCTTTTTATCTCTCACCCTCTCATATTTACTTTTAAATAAAATCCGTACTATTGTCACTGGCATATGGTCTCATTTGCACCTTAATTCAGGCAGAGGCATTTCTAAGAACTTTAATAACTGGATTGTGACAGTGCAGGGGGGAAGGGGGGGAGGGGTCAAGACCACCCAAGACCCCAAAGCCCTCCAGGTCATTTCCAGGAAGGACTAGAGGAATGGACTGCACATGGTAACTAACTTGCATAAAAAGGTATCCCCATCAAGCCTGATCAGGTTCTGGTTCCTCATTGCAAAGGTGTTCAGTTCAAGCAGTACTTACTACATAGAGTAGATGAAACACTTCTTCTATCTCAATAGTTAATGAATACTAATTAATTAATGAGAGATGCCTTCATAACTGCAAATCCCATAAGCAAAGAAGTACTCCACTGTACACTGTAAACTCTAATAAAAGAAAATAAAGGATGTAAAGTCAAACCATGGGAAAGGATGAAAAAGGCAATTTTTTTTTGCCAGCTCATACAATACTTGGCTACCAAATCTGTGAAGTAGTAATAGCACCAAGTACACCTTTTTAAAGCTTCTGTACAACTCATCAGAGAATGCTGCTGCTTCTTCTAATCTATTTCCCTTTCCAAAAGGTACTCAGGAAAGTTATTTTTTCCTAGTAAACAGAAGTCCATAAAAACTTCCAAATCAACCATATATGCTACCCCAACTTGCTTTTATTACAGAAGAACAGTTCCAGCACTGTTATACTACTATGTTTCATTCAGTAATTTTCAAACCTGCATGTTGGAAGGTTTGCTTCCAGAAGTTCCCAGAAGTGTACTTCAGCACTTAAAAGAAGCTATTTGGATGGAAGAAGTATCCTCCACTTTAGAAGTGGGGAGAGGCAGCCAAGTCCAGTGCTCTTTTTTCCTGCCTCGACAAACAGGCATCATCACTACACCCATCCTTAATGCATTGCAAAGGGGTTGTGTTAGGTTCTGGACTGATGATTTTACTGCCTCACAGATTACATTCACTTCTCCAGAAAGCTACTTCTCTTCACATTCAAGGTTCTTCGTAGCCTCTCCTTGTCTCTTCCAAATCACATTTAGATTTCCACCACTGATCAGCCCATGGCAGACACTGACCCCTCTCTGCTAGTTAAACTGTCAAACAAATTTCTTCATGCTCCCTATAAACTCTCATAATTGCCCAATTCCTCCAGTGCTGGGATGGAGAATCTACTGAGAGACCATTGCTATCATGTTAGTTAATATCCAGTCACAGCCATTTTCTTTCTGCCTGCTGTCCATTTGGGATCTGTTCTTATACCTGGAACGCAACCTTCTGTCAGTATAGCACCAGACTAAAGAGAGCTGTGGACTTTGGCTAAGCTCTTGATACGCTGGTATACAAGAAAGTTAAGAGACTCAGCAACAAGGAAACTGCAGAAAGGTTTAATAGATTCGACCACTTACAAGACTAACCCATAGGAGCACATACCAGTCCCTTTACATGTGCTGACCTCCATCAAAAATAGTTGCACAAAAATTTCATAAATCACCACTATCAACATCACCTTCTCTGCTCCTTGGGCAGAGGCTTTTTTACCTGTCTTTTCTTTAGCAACAGGATGAGAGAACACAGTTTTGAGCTGCACCAGGAGAGGTTTAGGTTGGGTGTTAGAAAGAATTTACTCACAGAAAGGATGAACATTGGAATGCACTGCCCAGGGGGGTGGTGGAATCACTGCCTCTGGAGGTGTTTAAGGAAGGACTGGATCTGGCAGTCAGCACCATGGTCTGGTTGACAAGGTGGTGTTAGGTCATAGGCTGGACTCGATGATCTCAGAGGTCTTTTCCAATCTAATTGATTCTGTAGTTCTTCCATTATTGCTAGAAGGAATCAAAAAACCCTCTGCTGCTAGAGTTCTCTACCTTGTCCCCTGAGGGCAGGAATGATTTCTTCTTCAGCATATTTATTATTGTCTACTGTGCACGGGCATTTCCAGGCAGACAGAAAGGAAGAGGTGCTCTCACTAGCACATGGTAATCTAAGGGCATGTGGAGTACCCATCAAGCTAGCATGACAGTCATGGCCTGATACAGCCCAAGCTTTGGGATGTGCTTTCACAGAGAGTTGAAACTCTGAGACACAGAATGTCTGTCAGTCCTGAGAATGGACTAGGCAACTACTCCATCTTCACTGCAATTTTTATCCATCCTAAAGTCATGATTAATTACCAGAGCTACAGCTTCTTGATAACGTGTGAAAAGTTTTGGCTTTTTTTCTGTTTGGTCCAGAGCACATGTTGATCAGCCAAATGATGCTCATGTAAAAGCACAAGCTCTGGTCCCCTTTGTTTTGTGCTGCAGCTGCACTCAAACTGAGAGTGTGTCAATGTTGGCATCACTGGCAGAACAAAGCAGACAAAGGCTGACACAGGAGAGAGAGACTGTTAGGCTCCTAAAGAGCAGCAATATTAGAAAAGAAAAAAAAATTATATAAAAAGCAAACTCTAGGAAAGGACACACCTGGACCAGAAGCAATTTTTAAAGGAGGAAGCTCTGCCCATCTGCCATGTGTGGAGGGCTCACCATTCATAAACCCAGCCTTTCCTTACAGTTTTGTGCAAGAGAGCATGGATTTGGTGAGCAGAGGGATCCAGAGAGCTATTTCCTATGCCACTACAGCCATAGCACTGTCTTATCTCTTTGCCTGCACTGCCTTATCTCTTTGTAAACAAGCTAAACTAGACTGGGCTAAGTGTGCAGGAAAGTACACTAACCATGAGTGGATTTAAGGCTCTTGGCACTAGACACAGCCACTTGGTTTAAGTGGCACGTCTCTCACTATTAAGGCTCACGCTAAGCAGTTGCAAATGGATATGGCAGGCACGCTCTGCTCCGCACTGAGTTTAATGCAGGAAATTGTGTGAGCTCCAGTACTGTAACAGAGGAAATCTGAGAGCTAAAAATGCACCCTGGGGAATTAAATCTCTGCTCTTCGAGAGTGCAACTCAGGAGTGCTCAGAGTGACTTTTGTGTAGCCTCACCTCCAAACATGCCCTGATGTGCACTTATTTCCAGTACTACCTAACAGGCAGGGGACATTGCCAGGGAGACAAAAGGCTGTATCTCCATCCCAAGCAGCTCACAAACTAAGGATATGCAGAAGGGACGGATGTGCCAGTTCAGGTCTCTCTCTTTGCACAGCTTCAGAGCCCAAACTTCCTTCTATTCACCCCATTAAAAGAAGTACATTGCTGCATTTATTTGTTAGTGCAGTAAGAGACATCCTTGTCAGCAGCACTGAAGCTGTGCAAGTGACTCTTGCAGATGCCATTGTTCTTAGACATAGGTTTTCATTACATAAAGCCTGCCCACTGAGAGATATGTTGGGAAGGGGGGGGACAGGAAGGAGGGGAAGGGAGGAAAGGGGGAGCCTTTTACCAGAAAGGGGAAAAGAAACCCTCAGAGGTCCAAAATAAATGATTCTTGATTCACAGGGAGGCACGAAACACAGCTCATACCCAAACAGAGATACTCCTCTATGGCAGACAAGCATCCTGATGATTGTTGGCTTTGTTGTTACAACAGGAAACTCCCCCGACCTGCTTTGTAGTCTGGATTCTTGGAGGCACCTACCACTACTCGCCTTTCGCTGCTTCCTTTTCTGCAGGAGCAAGAGGAACTGCTGGAGCGTGCTACACAGCGGCTCAAATGGGAAACACCTCGGCATGCAGTATCTTTCAACTCACCCAACAAATAATCTGCTCTAATTCAAAGGGCTGGCAGTGAACAAGATTTTACAAAAACATATTTCCTGTGCGTCAGCAGAGCAAACGGCACAGTACAAAACTCATGATACACCACCATATGGCTTCTGCCATATTATTTTTGCTAATAATGTAAAACAACATGCACCATGGTAGCTGCAACAACCACAATGCCGCTACAGCCTGTTTGTACCAGGATTAAAGTGGTTTCTTATTAATTATTTACGTATACCATTGTATTTTAAAAACTCTGAGGATGGAATAACGTTATTCTTATTTAGTTTTCTTTTCACCTCGAGTATGATTAAACTGTTCAAAAGTCAGAAGTCCCAATTTTTTCAGCAAAACTGGGAAAAACTTTACTTACCCAAAAAATAGTAAGCATTATGTCAGCAACCTTGCAAAAATACCTATTAAAAGGCATGGGCTTATAGCAAGGAATATCTGAGCAACTATTCTGAGCTGTAATAATGAGACAGAACCAGAGAGCTCTGTCCTGCTGCGATGAGCTGCAAACTTAATCAGGATCCATACTGGCTTGAAATATGTAATCTGTACTGTCCATTTCCCTCCTCCTCTGTGTGTGTGTGCAGATGGTCAAAACCTTACAGCTAACCCTGAGCAATGGATAATGAGGTAATAACACTTCCCAGCCTCCAGCCTCTGTGGTTACTTCCAAATTAACATCCAAACTGCATAATGCAATTCACAACACTAGAAACAAGAGTCTAGTTCACCAGTCAGACTGACTTGTTAGTCAGGAAATGGTTAGAGCAGCTACATTTCTGTACCTATTTTTTGCTCTTTAAAATTGTGTACGGCTGCTGTAAACATCAAACCTCCTCTGTGTTCCAGCTTCAAGAGAAAAAGAACAACAAAAAAAAAAAACTGGAAAAAAACCCCAGCCCCCTCCTACCGAGACTTGTCCTGAATACTAATGCTAAAACTATTACAAAATGCTAATTTGGTGCCAGCAACCTATGATTAAAAAACAATGAAGCACCTCAAGCACATGAATTAAGGCATCATCTTAAACATGGTTTTTTCATCTTAAGCTAGAAAACCTTTATATATACACATCTGGGCCTTTTCTGTCTCTTGATGATCTCAAAGCTATATTAAAGATGCAAATCTTTATGTAAGCTAGTCTAATGCTTTGGGGTCTGAACGAAAGCTGAAGACACCACAGTACTTTTAAAGGCAACCACAAATGCAACCAAAATCTCAGCTAAGATTATTTTCTGTCAGTAAACACCCCCTGAAGGCAATTCTCATGGATTACTGGGATGCTTATTGAGTTACTTGAGTACCATTACCTAGCACTGGGTATTTGGTATAGAACATCACTACATGCTTTCATACTTAACATACTTAAGCAGTCAGTGATGAAGTCAGTGGTAAAGATGCAATTTCATCACACTTCTGAGGCAAAGTTTTAGTAATTAATTATAATAATTAATAATATAATAATAATTAATCTTTACAGGTTTTGTTTCCTGTGCAGTTTAAGGCATAGGAAAGGCTGATTTCCTTCTCCGTGCTGCACTGTTCACCAACAACAAACCTTGATATGGAAACCTCAGTGCTCAGCTTCATGTGTTCTAACCATCTGACACCATTCCCTCACTACTATACCGAACTATTTTACTCTCATCTTGCATTTGTGCATAGTATCTAACTTACCTAATGCCTTCCATCAACAGAGTGAAAAAGTAGGCAAATCTCCCAAAATTCTTGCAAACATACTGGCCATTTAAGAGAAGGAAGAACAGATTTCTTGGCCAGGACCAACCATTAAACTGCAGGACCTTTCCCACTTCCATCCTTCACTTTTTGTCTAAAACACTGCAATGAATAGAACAGGGATAAAGACCTAACCTTGATCAAAGCTTGGTCAAAAAATAGCAAAAAACCCCTGAGATGAAAAATAGAATGAATCCAGAAACTCCTCCACTCTCACCCGGATCAAAACTACCCTTTATACAATGTATCTTTACCAGACACATTGTATAAAGGTGTTAATCTTGCAAATTCATTATAAATATTCAATAACTCCCTATATCAATAGTATCCTTGACAGATCCATAAATAAGTATTTGGCTCTAGTTAAATGCTCCATGGGGAACTTTGATGAAAATAAAGGTTCCTCCTACTAGCAATGAAATATTTGTGTCATCTACAAACCCCGAAATACATAAAACGAAAACATGTAACACTGGGTTCTGGAGTGCAGAGAAGCTGAATAGCAGGTTAGAAAGCACTAAGCCAGGAAATTTAAAAATTATTTTATTTATTTAATTTTTTTCCATTTAAAATTTTAGCCACACCAGATTGATTATATCCTTCAGCTGATAAAACATTTACATTGTTTGGCTGATGTTCTTCAATTCACAATTGCATTCAATTAACAATTACAAAGGTGCAATTAAAACTTGCAAGAGGTAAGCAAGTCTCCCGTAGGCTCTCCCAGAAGTAGAAAAAGTACTGCAGGAAACAAATACTTTTGACAAGAATGGTTAATTTTTGTACTATCATTTTCACTCTTTTCTTTGCAAAGAGTTTCCTTCCATTAGACAGGGAAGATTGTTCAATAGCTAGTACAAGGCAAGGGGGACTTGCCAAAATGACACAGATTAATTTTAGTGTCAGAAACTACTGTAAATCTCAGTGGTTTGAAAAGTACCATCAGCTGGAAAGGGGAGGGGGATGAGAGTCAGAATCTATTTGAAATGTCACAGAATGTAGGCCTCAAACCCACGAGAGACAACAGCTCTGGAAAAGAAATTACTTTATAGCAAATCTAACAAACGTTTTCTATAAGATGCCTTGACTTTGAGGTGCTATTTCACAATTTAAGTTTTTTAAACATCTCTAAATCTGGACAACTTTCTGTTAGCAACTCTGAGGTACAGTAGTGAATCATCATCTTTTCCTCTATTATTGTTGGGTTCTAAAGCCTGCTTCAGCTCCCACCTAGAAGTATTTACCATTCTTCCCATTTCTTTTCCAGCTCAGCCTAACACCACCATAATTTTGACTTTGAGAAAGTAGCAAAGACATAATAATGATGATGTATATTTGTATATATTTTCCCCCTTTAAAACTGATTTTGTTCATATGAAGGCATAAACAATCTAAAGAAGCATCCCTGAGCCATCCACAGCTTTCAGAAAAAGCTGCCTTTAAAGCTATCTAGTTCTCTTCCACCCAATCCTATAAACACTGCTGGCAATTTTTCCCCCCATGCCTCTAACATATTTTCACTTAGCACCAGTTTGATGTATAAGATCTGACAGGCAGGCAGTTATAGGCCACCTGCATCACTGTCGCCATGACAACAGTGAAAGACAATCCATGATCCCATGCCCTGGTCACACGTTTCAATACAGCTTATCTGTCCAAAGCCACTGAGTCTAATGGAAGAGAGTAATTACAATCTTCAACTCATTGTCAAAATTCTCACCATATAATGCTCCTCAAAATTATTTTATTCCTCTGGGTGCTTTGCAAAAAAAGGAAAAAAAAAAAGAAAAAAAAAAAAAAAGAAAAAAAAGCCCAAAAGAAACCTTAAGTGGGTTTCTTTTGGGGAATGAAATAGTGAAAAACAAGTCTGTGCCTGATAGAAAAAGCAGCAGTGTGAGCAAACTGGCTCTTCACAGTGCTGAAGGACTAAACAGAAGCAGCGGAATGTACCAACCACTAAGAGGGATAAATGAAAATTTCTCTTCTGTCTGTAGAGCATCACTTAAGATCCTTTTGGTTTTGCACTGGAGGTGAAGAGAGGATATTAGCTGCCCTCTTTTCCCCTCCCCTTCCTGGAAAACTTCTTCCTATCAAAATGAACAAGGACCGTGCTGCACTGTGCAGCAGCAACCTCAGCAAGAAGCATGGCTCTTCAGATGACTATGTCACTAAAGAGAGAGTGAGAGCGTCTCATCTCTCTGTGTATGAGACAGCAGAGCAGCAGCTCCTCCTCTCCACCCTCTATAACAGACCGTCTCTTAATTCTTAATTTTTAAAGCAGAACCGCAGGGCAATGCTTCAGAATTTTACCCTTTCTGATCACTGTCCGTAAAGGATCACTGCATTCCCTCCATCTCTAGCAGAAAATGCCAAAATGTTATTCCTTTGTCTATGGCCACAGCCATAATTAGGATGGAGACCAGGGTAAAATGATACCCAGTCTGCAGCCATTATACAGGGACATGACTTCCCTGCCTTGCAGGGAGCTGAGAGGACAGAGGGGATCCAGCCATGACACAGACCAGAAGAACTTATTTTGAAGTATGGCAAATGTTGGACACTGAATGCCCGCACTCTCACCATGCAGTAGGTACAAATACAAGACCTTCTGGCACAGAATTTGGTGCTGGAGGATTAGGTCACATCCATAATAATTTAAAAGCTTTGCTTTCTGCTTCATACTCTTTGTCCCAATCCTTCCTTCTTCTCCAAGCACCTTCTTGCAAATCAGTCAGCATGTCAAAGCTCCAATTTATTAGGCACATAATAAATACCTCTTGAATTAGTGAAATGTGATAAATGTGAACAGACAAAAAGATACAGTAATTTATTAAAATGTTTCATCCACCCATGTCCAAACCACAATAGTAAATAAAATGTCAGATGACTGCCCATTTTAGAGACATATTTTTAGTTGAATGCTTTTGGCCACAGCACTGGCACCAGGAAATGAAAGCTTCATTCACAGCACATTACTTGCATTTGCCGTACCAGGTTACCCTGGTTCAGCTGACACAGTAACCCCATTGTAGCTCCAGCCCCAGAGTCCTGACTCTCAACTCCCAAACCACAAGGCAAATAAAAAGTCAGTCTTTTTTGGTCTGTACCTACAGGAACACAAACAGGGCTGAGGACCCTCAGTCCTGATGTAGATCAAGCACACATTTGAAATAACCTTCAGCATTCATGGCAGAATTACTTTAAGAGAAGCAATGCTGTGATTTAATGACCACCTTTTAACATGTCACCCAAATAAAATGTTACAACCAACAAAGGTAATAGTATCTTTAATAGTAGTATCTTATGTGACTCCCGGTACAAACCTAGTGTTTTCTGCACCACAGACACACAGCCGTGGTGTGGCTGTGCACCACAGACGGCCAAGGCTGCCCAAGAGGGCACAGGGATGCATTCGGAGGGGCAGCAGGCATGGCCTGCCATGGGCTCTGCAGATTTCACAGAGCACGGCTGGAAAATCTCTACTGATGACAAGGAGGTGAAGCCCTGCTTTCACCTGGCGTTTTCAAGGGACAGGATGGATTTTTCAGCTGGGGTAAAACAGGCACCCCAGCAGATCTGTGTGGCTTTACACCAGTCGAGAAACTGGTCCATGGCTCCCCCACGCAGACTACCCCCAGCTCCTTCCTGCCTTCTGGCACTGGTTCAGCACCATCGCAAAGGGAAGGGTGCCACCTACAGCACTGTGCACAGCGCATCCTCCAGCACCATGGCTCACCTTGGATGTCTCCCAGTGAAGAAATAATCAAGACCAGCCCCCTTAAATGGATGCTTGACGACTCTTCCATGACAGAGATAGGCAACGTCCTCAAACTGGTTTCTTATTTTAGGAATGCAGAGGTAGAGTGTCTCAAATAGATTCCTTGCCTTCTTCATGAAGAATACTGTTGCAGTGTATTTCCTCTTCTACTATACCTGCATGTCAGTACTATCAAAACACTGCACTAAATTCTATCTTGTTTTTTAAAGATATCTTAGAATGTCAAACATTATTTACTTCAGAACTTCTTCCGAGAAGATTTGGTTCCTGCCCCCTCACATTTGTGCACTTAATTACTTTCCCTCTCCTTTCCATGGGAAAGACCAATTCAAATAACATATTTTCAGGCTTGTACTAGCTACATCTTGTGGAGTTCCTCTGCGTGCAACACCCAACCTCTGGAAAGGAATTAGAGTTGAGGTGCCTCTTCCTGTTTTTAATCTTACTGACTAGTACTAATTCATACTATTGAATGCATAACCAATAGATAGAGCCTGCAACCCAATTCTTGCTTTTATGGTAGAGTGCTGTTTCTATTTGTCAATGCTAATCTGAGATAAATATCCCTATGCAGAATACATGACACACACACACACTGTCCAGAGGGAAGACAAAGAAGCTGAATAAGTCTGACAGAGCCCACCTGCCACTGTTGATGAAACAGTCAGAAAACAAATAGGTATCCATAGCCACTGCAAGAAGTAAAAGCATAATCCTGTAAACCAGAATAACAGTTTAGCTAAATATGAGGATATGGTTCTCCTCTTTTCTTTATGCTGTGGTTTTTATTATGCAGGGATCTTTCTAATTATTATGAATTTGCCATGAAAAGCAAGCTCTGGTCAGAGCATTGAGACTCTACCAAGTCAGGAAATAGGAAAAATTAGAATTAATAACTCTTTAATAGACTGTTTCATTCATAACTGCCCAAGTGTTCTCCCTGCTTGGGTGACTTCAGGAATGACCCCAGGGAGCCAAAGGCCACAACAGAATGCTTCTCTGAACTTGATGTGGTCAGAAGGCTTCTTGTCTAGCAAATTCTGGATAGCATGAGATGAAATGTACCAGTAAGTGCCTCTCCATGTCCAGGGGCCTGTGCCTGGGGACAGGCACAAAGCAGCCACAGGGAATAGCCACAGACCACCGCCACACAGGATCTTTGTTGGCACTGCGTACAACTAGTCCGGAGTGAAAAATTGCACTGGAAGCAGGCCAAAGAAAAGTTACAGGTGTACCTTTGCACTAATCCAGCCAACTTTGGTGTTCTGTATCTCTGGTGCAGTTCAGCTACCAAAGGAATAGCAGCTGGGAAGCTCCTTCACAGCATCCCTGTCTTCCACATACCCGCATCCAAACACTGGCGATGGCATCTTTTTCTCCCCAAGCCTCCCTCGCATCTACAGTTGCTGCAAGGATGTCATTCCTTATCACGTGTGGCACGCGGCTGGGGGGAAGAACAGAAGGCCACACTGCTTTTGCTGGGATCTTTTGCATGCACAGGATCACTGAAAACTTTACACTGCGGCTTCCTGGCAACAAGCCAGCTGGGAAAGGCTAGCTAGAGAAGTGAGTCTGGTGGCCTGACAGCAGGAACCCAGTGCAAAAATATGAAGTTACAAATCCAAGTGCTCTAGATCAGAACTCTGCTGTTCTGAGGCATTTGGTCTGTTAATTCTCTTACTCCTGTGACTAAGAGCCATCAAAGACCTTGTACCTACATGGAAACCACTATGACCCAAAGAGACTTCAGCATTCAGAAGGGCAAAATCCTACCACTGACATGGGTCAGAAAATCTGAGATACAGCCTCATCTATCTGAATATATATATACACAGCTATTTATAGAAAAATGAAGTCCACTGGAAGCCAAAATGTAATGAGCACAGTAGGTAGCAGAAAAAAAAAAAAAAAAAAGCCCAGACAACTAAGCAGAGCCACAAACAGAAATATAAATCACACCTGAAAGTGACAGGAAGCATCAAATACCAAACAGTGACCAGAAAGATGTGCACGTATGCATCACATGATTCCACATCTATCATGCATGTCCTCCCAAAGTAGAGGTGTTTTCTGCAGGACAGTGCTGCAGCTGGCAGCATGTTGAAGAGGAGAGGTGTAATACTCCATACCTGCTCTGTCAGCTGAGGTGTTTTCAGACAGACTCACCAGATACAGATGTCCCTGCACATATAGCACTTCCATTCAGTGACTGCTTCTGTATTTACGAGCCAGCAAGTTCACAAACAACAAGTCACATGTTCAACTGGACATGTTAGACACCTCCAGCTTCATTGTCACTGCATGTGTTAGTGTCTAACTGCATTTTTATTCTGGTATTTATTTATTTATCCTCTCAGGCTTAATTTATTCACATTTAATTTTCATACAGATACAGTAGACACAGAATCCTGCACTCAGAACAACACCTGTCTGATAGGCTTTGCAACCACCCCAAGACATGCCTAACTTGGGTTGTCTAAGACCTATTGCTTAGGACATTATTTCCCCTATGTTTAAACTCTTTTCTTGCAGGTTCTTTTGAGTTTCAAAATCTCACCTGAAGTCTAAGGATGGTGAAGACTTGCCAGCTGGATGCAATATGAAGAATGGAACTAATCTCACCAATACCTTCCTAGTTTCCTTCACAACAAGCAAATGCTTTTCACAGTACTGACCTCCTGCTGGAGCCAAGAAACTCAGCTACTCCAATGAGAACAGCTGTAATGCAGCTCCACAGATAAATACAGACTCAGGATGAAATCCCCTTTCACTTCTTTGTCAAATGTGTAAGGATGGTTTTGCTGATGGAAAGAAGGATATTCAACTAGTGTTTTGTAGAACTAGTACTTGTACATAGTCTGGTAAGCATCCAACCCACGTAACTGAATTGGTGTTCAGTCTTTCCTCAGGAATAAACACAAGAAATCCCCTACCAGATCTTCCCCTTCCTGAAAGGCAAACTGCCACAAACAAGCCACAGCATTTCTCCCTCCCTATCACTCCCCTATCTCCCTACAGCAGATACAGACTAATCCTAAAGAATATGTGCAGCACATTTACTTTTCTATGATATAACAATTAAGAGATTTTCCAGATGAAAACAGAAAATATGTCATGAATGAAATTCCCATATGTCAACAAGTAAACTAGTACTAATTGCAAAGAAAGTCACAAATCAATCAACCACTTCTCCTAAGTGAAGCCTGACTAAAGGGAAACATCTACAAAGTGAGCCTGGATGCCTTTGCTAATGAGTAATGAGAGGTGTTAAATTACAGGCTGCCACAGGCACTTCTGAAAAAACCCAGCTTTTAGGGAAGGTGAGGACTTGCACAACAAGCAACTAACTATAGAGAATCCAAGAGAACCCTTTTGATAACTCCAAACTCATCTTGAAATGTGCAACGTAGTTTTAGTGAACCACAACTGGTAGAACTATGACCATACTTAATGAACAGTTGGACACTATTGATATCACTGCCATTTCCAGCACTTTTTCTCCTCACCATGCCCTCTTATTGAGTTTTCATATTTCTCATTAACATTTGTTATATTAAACCCTACACCCACATACAGGTGTGCGTACTGAATCTGGTATCTGTCAGGAACGTACAGTATTATATCCATACTGTCTGTTCCAGGCCCTTGCAGTCCTCAGACCAGATCACCTGCCTGCTAGTGTCTACAAAAAAATGTTACATTTAATTGAGGCTTCAGGCTGCAGAAAAAGTGTTTTCTAGAAAACAGTGCAATAATTTCCCACCAAAAGGAAAGGTGGGGGAAAGGGTAGTGACTTCAGTACTATTTCTCAGTTATACTAATTAAGGAAAAATGATTAGTATTCGAGTATAGATTATTTACTCCAGCATAACTGAGAGCCTGGTCTGAATTTCACAGAATGGTTCAAAGATTTTACGTCTTGTGAACACCAGTCAGATTTGGGCCAAGCATTCAGATATCATCAAATAAACTCTGCAGGTATTTATCGATTAACAATTGTGATGCATGGCAGATAATTTCTACTCTTGTACCACTTCATTAAGTATCCATTTTTATTCCTACAATATAACCGGATAACTCATTTTTCCATACTTCATTATATACAGAACTTTAGTGCCAAGCATGTCTGCAAAGAAGTGATATAGATGCATCTGTCTACATTCTAACACAAACATAACTGGGAAAAGCAGATCAAGCCACATAAATGTTTCTGCATAATTTTTTTCCGTGTAATTGCTTTCCCATTTTCCCCACAGACCAATTTTTGAAAATCTATTTGTAGTCTATCAGAATTTTATCTTTTTTCCCTGATCAGAAAGGTAAGGTTGGTCACAGTCAAGATTTGCTAATGTTTTCCTAATCACAGAATCTGTGGGGGAAGAAAAGTATGCAGATATATTTTATTACCCTGCACTCAGTAACTAACTCCAAAGTGCAAAAGAGAAGAGAGTTCTCCCTTACATGCAAATTAAGAAAATATCATGATATTCAAGCAATCTCTAGCTAAGCATTTTCTAATATGGTCAACCAGGTTACAGCTGACAAGCCATACTTAAATTATTCCTGAGATACGAAGACTGTAATTGTCTACAACATCTACTGGATTTGCCAGATCTGTATGGACTGCTGAATTGGCAACAGTATCAATTACATTTTCAATAGGTAAACACAGACTTACATTAGCATTTTTGGCAAAACTACATGTCATTATATATATGTATATACACACACACACACACACACACACAGAGAGAGTCTTTAACTGCTCATGTCAGTCACTTGTAATAATGACAATCTCAAAATTTGGTTTTGGACTTTGTCCTTCTCCATAATGAAGGAAACTTAGTTACAAAACCACAGTGAACCATGCTGCCTATTTCATCTGATCAATGGTGCATCCCAGGTGTGCCAGGTACTTCCCAAACATAAGCACAGCCTTCTTGCTCTAACGAGTTACCAGGACAGGTTAAAACCTTCTACCTGCCCCTTTGCTTTCTACTGTGGCAAGATCTGTACAATCAGCAAAGTAAAACATCTGCCAAACAAGTTCTCTCTTTTAATCCCCTTCCTCAAGGAATTTTACTATCCAGCACCCTCATATTTCCCACCCATATTCTCCTAAGGATAAAGAGCTATCAAGATCAGGTCTCCAGCAAATCCAACACAAACTTAGAACTCACTGGTGATGGAAACATGGCCCAGTCTGCACTGACTTGTTTGCAATCTATACACTAAATAATGCTGAGGAGGAGAGTATATAAAAAGACTCTTTTCAACCAGCCAGATTAACAGAACAATACAGCTTGGACATTGAACTCACATCTACTACTGCTTTAAACTTCCTGGATTACATTTGATTCCTTCCCTTTGAAGAACAGGAAGACAAGCCATTTAACAACCTAGACACTGAACCTGAGATGCTGGAGGTAATATCAGCATTCCACAGCCCTCAAGCTCATCTCCTAATTAAATGTCATGGTGTGAAATGTGGTGCATTACTCTTCAATTTAAACACAAATGTCATGGTGTGAAATGTGGTGCATTACTCTTCAATTTAAACACAATTGTATCTTTTGTCACAATGTCTGCTCACTAGTTTCCAACAGGGAGAGGGGGTGGTGGTGTGCTCTTCAAAACCTTCCACCACAGCAACTTTGCACTTCTACTTTGCACCTAGATCAACAGACGCTAGTTCACTACTAAATTTCTCTAAAACTTCTGTGTTTTACTTGAACACGTTGTTCTTCCTCATTGTTTTTGACACTAAAATAACAAATTGTTCCAAAATGCCAGCTGATGCATCATAAAAACCTTCCCATTATGATATATCATAAATCATAACTAACTTAAGTAAATAAAAGTAATCTATTTACCCTAGTGAGTAGAACAGTGCATTTATGAGATCTTCTTGCTCTGAGGACACCTTCTCTTCCTGGCAGCTGAGCACAGATAAATGATCCATCTGATCTGGAGACTGCAGCTGTAAAAGTACCATTTTCTCCTGTGATTTCAAGTTAAATGAAAAGAGACAGGGAGGGCCAGAGTCTGATGTCCTTAGTTAAGAAAGAGATAAAAAAAAAAAACAAACTCATCAAAATCTCACTGAATTTTAGCCCAGTAAAAAATAAACAGAACTGAAAATGGTAAAAACAAAATAAATTAACTGCATATAAACAGGTTTCATTATGATATAAAATATTTACTGGTGACAAACCTCTGTAGAAATTATACATTTGTGCTGCATTATCATCTCAATTACACTGTTAAACTACTCAACCCCTTCCTTATTCTGATATAAGTGTAAAAAAACACGGACATAAAGGAACGTGTTTGAACTGATGAGCACGGTAAAGGAAGTATAGATAGGTATCAGTCAAACCATGTAAGCAACTTAAAACTGAAGGATGGAATAAGTGTAGTGCTAAATGGCAGAGAGACTCAGTCCCAGCACATTCCCACTTCATTTGAAGGCAGAATGGCTGATGTAAATCAAAGTGATTTAAATTGCTGAATTTAAACAGGCTTTAAATTATCAAGCAGGAGATCCTGATATGAATAAATCAGTTTGGGAGCATGTTTGGATTTGTACTAATTTTTCTAAGGAAGGGTCAATTCTTACTGATTGGTAACTACTAAAATGTGTTACTTGACAACTCCATATGTCCTTGCACGAACACACAAACCACTCTGCATTAACACAGCAAAATACTGCTTTCTAAGTAATTTTTAAAAATACCTTCAGTGCACCTGTTATGCAAAAATAAGTTTATCAAGTTGGGGTTTTGCTATATTTTCAAATATTTAAAGATTAGTAGATACCTTGGCTTTGACCTTATGGGAAGCAGAAATCTCCTCCAGCTGTCTTCACACTCAGCTTTCAGCCTTAAACAAACTAACTGAATCTAGCAAACTGATGAAGATGCCATGTCAGTATCAGCACAGAAGGCTTCTATTGCCTTGATCAGAATTTTAAGACCCCCTTATTCCAGAATACTTCCTAAATGTCAACCTTTGCTGGTTCAATTTCCTTCAAAATTTCAGTATGAATATAGTTCTCAGTTGCTTTTTTAAAATGGTTGGATTATTTTAACAGGTGACAGCAAGTTTAGGCATAAGCTAGCCTATTTTCACATCCAATTTGTGTTTTGAATATTAATTTTAACTTTACTAATAGGGCTCATAAATCTCAATTAAGGACTAGGAAAAATTCAGTGTTTCAGGTGGGGAGAGTGTATGTGTGTATGTGTCTGTGTATCAATTAAAAAAAAAAAAAATCAAAACACACTCCAAACAAGGGCCTCAGCAGAGAAATGGAAATAAACACCTATGACAAACGACTCACAAAAGAATAACTGCAGTTGACATATGAAAAAAATATCACCCTCATCCGTCAGTTTAACCTGGTTAATTTTGAATTATCTTTTTGGAACACAGACTGCAAGTAACCAGAGGACAATAGCACAAGGTTGGATGGGGCTTTGAGCAGCTTGGTCTGGTGGAAAGTTTCCCTGTCAGTGGCAAGGGGGCTGGAAGTAAATGATCTTTAAGATCCCTTCCAACCCATTCTGTGACTCTATAACCACCTCAAAACCCGGGAGAAGAAGAGTACTTTATGGACCTGAGGTAAAGGAGCATAAGGATATGATATTCTAAATATCTATATCTTGTTTCAAAATCTCTTGTCTTACTATTCTAATACCACTGAAGTAGGTAAGTTACATGAAAATCCAGATGAAGTGCATGTGAGGGGTAGGACACTGCTACCAGTGGTTTTTCACTGTGACAGGAACCATGCTATGGGAAATTTGAAATAAACCCTTCAGACTGCTCTGTAGTGATCAACAGATACAGCAATTTTAAGTTCTGTGTATCCTCCTTCAGCTTGCAAAAAGCAGCATCAATTCTGTTTGCAGAAAAAAAGGCAGCAGATTTTTCCTTTCACCAGACTAACCTGTTTTACTAAGTATGGTAGCAGTTCCTGAGAGAGACACCAAGAACTGCTACTTTTACCAGGATAATCCACCTTGGGGTTCTTTCTTATGTCTTGGTGAATTCTTCCCTTGCTGCCTCTGTCAAATTTCTGGGGCAGAAGCTGAACAACCAGGGTAGTCAGGAATACATCCATATAAAAATGCTACAGTGAATCTGTGAGTGTTCTTCACACATCACGCCAAAACTGAGGAAAAACTAAGGCAGAAATACTATGTTTGTTTTAAAGCTCTTGTCAAATCTTTTTCCCACTGCACAAAGTGAGTGAGAGTGACTGAACAATGTGCATTGGAAGAAACCATTGCAGAAAAATAGCGATTGAAAAAAATAAAATAAAAATCAGAATATGAGAGGTGAAATATGAAAGGGACACACATTTTTTACAGTGTCTTTTTAAAAGTATTTGTCCCCTACCTCAAAACCATTCATCTAATAACTGGGATTTAGCCCCAGAAGGACACCAGTGCTTTGGCCATTGCTGACCAGCACATCACACAATGAACAAGAGTGTACATCTCCTGCCTCCTAAGCCTCCTTGCAGCCCAGCACAGCCTGGACAGCTGGCTGTTTTTATGTCCAGGATAGCATGAGCTCAAGGTTTATTACCAAGGGTTGCCCCTTGCACACAGGAGTAATGTGTGCAAGGGGCAACCCTTGCACACATTTTTTTTTTAAATTGTGGGAAAGGGTTCTGCATACTTTCCAACTTATACCTTACATTTTGTTAGAGATTTAATTTATATGCTTCCCTTAACTTGTATTTTAAGAGTAGATTTTATTTCAGCATTTATAATTGTTTTGTTTCATTCTTTAAAGTACCTAATTGTTGTGGTGCACCAGTTTAGTTGTTCTCTTGCACTGGGTGATTGGGAATTTGCACAGAATAGTTTTGTATTGCACTTTATAGCTTATGTTATATCACGTGGTTTGTTACCCCTTTTCCCCATCACTTGGTCTTTGCCTCACCTGGTGGTCTCTTCCCTGGGTTACCCCTCCCCTCGCCACTCCTCACTGGTATCCCATTGGCTGTGGACCTCTCCCTCTGTCCCCATCCCAGGGGTATAAAAGCTGCCTGCCACCAGGGAATGCGCTCTTTTCTCCCATGGGTTTGTCCAACTGATGTGTGTCTCGGAATAAAGGACAACATTTCCCACGTGGAGAAGAGAGCTTCTCTAATCTTTTACCTTTGTCTATGAAGTATCGTGTGGGCAGGGTCTATAGCTAGCTGGAGTGGATCCCAACAGCCCAGGAAACACGTTTCTTCACCTAATGTACTTGCTCATATGGATGTATTAAACTAGTAAGTGCTTTTAATATTAAATATGGAACAAATCATCTTTTGATGCTCTTGTTCATACTTAAAAAAAAAACAACCCACAACCCTGAAATCACACAAGTGAAGGGATCAGCCTAGAGCTCAGCATATCCTGATCAGGGACAAGGAGATTCTGCCTCTCTGCAATACTTTTCTCTAGCTTGAGCAGCAAACAGAGGAGCTTAGATGGATCCAGTGGGACACCAGGGAACAAGTCAGCAGTATGGCCTTATTCCTTTTTGCCTTGTGCTGCTGGTGGTGTAAGAGGGCAGATTAATGCCCTTTTCCCAGTGCTTCCTCATTTCCTGGACTAACACACACAGGTGTAACTACTTCAAAAATGTAGAGCTAGCATCACCTTGAGAATAGGCACTGAAATGAAAATTAATTTTATTTTTTCCCTTCAGGGTCTCCTGGCTGTGCGGAATTAGCCCTTCCAAGCCACTGGCTATTTACTACTAAAATTAAAGATGCATGCATTTTTTTGGTTGTGCCAAGGAAAACCTGCAGCCTTTGTTACTGTATAGGCCAGAATATATTTCTAACATCACACTAAATGAAAATAGTTTCACATACCACCACTGGGAAAGATACTGCCACTTCTCCATTCCCACACATCCAGCTCAATGAGATGAGCAGATTACGATTCAGTTTTCTTAAAAGCAGTGGTCTACACCTGACAGAAGCTTCAGCCAGAAAGAATAAAGTCAACACTAAACAAATTTGAAATATGACCTAGTTCTGAAACTTCATCTCCTTTATGTGACTGAGCTGTTAGAGATAAATCTGTATGCAGTAATAGGGGGGTACTGAATTGAAGCAGTCAGAAAAACTATTGCAGAAACAGAGTTTTGTTGTGAGCTTTTACTCATACACGCTTCCCTTGGAGGAATTAAACTAACTTAACTGTGCCAGGATGAAAGGCCTTTGCAGAAAAATTATTTTGGAGGAAATTAGGCCTTTTTCCAATCACATAATTTTCTTGAAGTGTCAGAACCCTTCAATTCTTTAAACTTCCACCTTTCAAACGGAAATTAAAAGTATGGTCCCAGTTGTCAAAACACACATTTACCATAAATAAATCCATTACTCACTGTAAGTTTCTCTCTGTATTAATTATACTGTCATATGAGCAATTTCTGCATGAAGCCACTGAACTGCAAAGGGTTTCTTGTGTGGCTTTGCCCTGACATTAAAAAACTAATGCAACATCCTCTGCTACAGAGTGATAGAGCAACAGAACATACTTATCATGACAGAGAACTTGTGAAAGTACCTTTTCATATATAAACAAACCATCAGTGGCCATCACCTATGCTGAACAAAACCAATCATACAGTGACTGCACTTAAATATCCACACATGTATGAAATGTAGTACAGGTTTACTGTACTGAGGAATTTATGTGTTTTTACATCAGTTATACAAAATATCACCCAAACAGTAAAAATTCAGAAGATTTGTGTCTCTTCCCCTTGAAGGACTGACACAAGCCCCTACCACAGAAAGAAAAATTAAAGGGAAAAGGAAAAAGTGGGGGAAGAAAGCAGAGGAGAAAAGGGGAGAAGGGGAGGAAAGAAAGGGGGGAAAGAAAGGGGGGAAGGAAGAAAGGAGGGAGGAAGAAAGGAGAGAGGAAAAAGGGAGGGAAGGAGAAAGAAAAATAGAAACAAGAAACAATTAGAGAAAACAAGGAAAAAAAAGGGGGAAGGGAAATACATTAAAGAAAACAGAAAAAAAAAAAAGGAAAAAAACAGAAAAAAAAAGTTTTTTATCTTCTTCCTTTCAGTCATGAGCCCAGCCAACACACTTCAACAATCATTTGAATGTAATATCTCCTAAACTTGCAAAGATCTTGCACTTGACATGTGGCTCTTCAGGTCTGTATCAGTTTTTAATAGCTTACAGTTTGTGGATTCTTAGCTTTCAGGGAGGGAGGTTTTTTCCTGGCAGAGATGCAGAAGACTTCCAGAAATTTCGTATACACAAATTGTTTTTCTTAACTGTGATAAATAACAGCTCTGGTTTTCTAAATTCTACAGGTTTAGAAATAAAAACTTACATATAGGGAATATTGGAAAACAGGGCCAGGAAGTGCTGACATGTGAGACAAAAAAAGTTATTCATAAAATCATCCATATAAACGGCTCAAATGTAAGTAATAAGTTGGAGATTTCTGTAATATCTTTTTTCCCACAGTTTGCCAAAAGTCAGTTTCTTACAGGAATTAGGATAGTTCTTTATGCATGTATTGGATAAAGATACTGCATAACTGTAGTATGCAGTATACTGGTACTGTCAACAGTAACTTTCCAAGATATACCCCCAAATTTGTTCTAAATATTACCAGTAAGATTTCACTTCTGTCACCACAGACATTTGGTGACATCTTTCAATTTGTCTCTTTTCTTACATGTTCCGTGTCTCAAAGATGAACTAAATTGAAGTTATAGGACACCTTTTATGTCTCATTATACAAACAATCTCTTAACAACATAACAAAGAAGAGATTGACTCATATGGATACTTACAGAACAATGAAAGCAACAGAAGCAACACAAAACCACAGCTGTCAATAATGAGAGAGGAAAATAAGAATACTATTACTTAATATTACCAAAATAATATGAGACCTTCCATTCAGTTCTACAGTCCCAGGGGAAAAGAAAGGGTCTCTCTCATGGTACAGCCTACATACTAGGTGTGAAACTGGTTGGATTTCCCCATGCCCTCCCAACAATGTGTCCATATCATTATTTGTCTTTACCTTGAGGCCAAAGCCAAATTATCCAAACTGAGCTCAGATACTTCTTGGACAGATAAAACACTGTGCTGAAAATACATAGTCAGCTACATGTGTCCTTCTGCCACCCTCCAGACCAAAGACGGCAACTCTGCCACACAAAGACCCTTACTGAAATGTCAGTATTATGAATGATTACTAACTGAGGAATGCTGACCTCTCAGTGTTATGACTGAAACATGAAATATGGCATACAAAACTTTGTTCTGTCAACTGCCCAAACAATGTCTGCAAAAGGCAGACTTTTGGATCATATAAATCATGTTACAAAACACTGTGAAGAGTTCTTGATTCTTGTGGAAAAACCCAATTCTTTTGTCCTAAGACAGTAATGGCCCATATAGGTCTGATGAAAGCCAGCACTGATTTTCAAGCTCACCTGTTTAAGGATAGGCAAATCACCCCAAATATCTGAAGCACCAACTTCACACACCAAGGCACAGCGAGGATTTGCTTGTATAACAAGAGGACAAGACTATAACTGTGGCTTATTAAGCTGTAAATCTTCCAAAATTCCTGGCTGTTTGGTGCTACATTTTGACCTCAGGAACAGAAGCTTATTTCTTCCCTACACAAAATATGAGATAGTACCACTCAAGGGAAAGGAAATCTCTCATAGCTGTTGAGTGTGCCTGCAGCACACTGCTGAGCAGTTCTCTCTGTCTATCAGAAAACAGGATCACAGTCAGCCACTAAAACACTGTGCCTAAACCAACCACCTAAAATTCTTTCCACTTGTTCCACTGTTTTGAGAAACACACATTGCCTTCTACCTGCCACAGCAATCACTTCGAAAAACTGATTTATATTAGCAGGGGACATATGCATGAGTGGGGGGGAGGGGGGGGCGGGGAAGTGCATTGAAATGCAGCTTGTTTTAGAAAAACAAAGCTAATCCATCAGGAGGGAAAAAAAAAACTACACCACTTACTAAACCACCTTTAGAAATGTGCAAATAGGATTTGGATATAAAGGATTCAAAATACACACGTGTCCATTATTAATGTGTAAGAAGGTACCCAGGCAATGGTTTTCACATGAACTGCTGGTGCCTTCCAGGGAATAAGCAACAGGTAACTAAGAAGAGCAAGTCTGCCGTCCAGAGGCTTACATTTGCTGAATGATTGCCATACATATTCATTAGCCATGCCACTGGAAAGTGTTTAGAATTCCTGAAATCTGAACAAAACAAAGGTCACCACCCAGTTAACAGCAGTGCAGAAAATCACCTAGCGTAACACACTGCAATGTTCTGATGGACATAAGGCCTGGAAAAGCAAGAAAACCAGAGCAACTAATTCAGCTGCTATTTGCAACTGACCATGAGTATGGCCCTGTTAAGTGTCCCAACACCAAACTGGCTACTCCAGGCAGCAAAAGCTGGGGTCCTTACAACTCCCTGTGCTCTCACTGACTTTGTGAAGCCCAAGTGCATGGGCAGGGGCAAAGTTCTGCTCTTCAGACTGGTTCAACAAATCCAACAATCTCTTATATATTTCTGTCCTTTCATTACAGCTGATGTCTGCTTAGCTCTACTCTGTCTACCCTAGTCTGGATTCCATCCATCCCACATCTATCCATCCCACACTTCTTTCTTGTCCTCCCAACTACTTCCTCAGGTGTCTGCATTTCTGAAGCACCACCTTCTTGCTTCTCCTTCCAAACCACAAAATCAGCCAACCAAAAACCATCAAAGAATAGAAAAAAACCCACCACCTCACAAAACCCCCAACTAATCAAACCAAGGTTAAAAGGCAAGAATTAGATCCTATAAAATTAACCCTTGCAAAAAAAAAGTGTATTATAAAATTGAAAAAATATGGATGCGTAATTTAAAAAATCTGCCCGATATCACTTTAATAGAAGTTTTATACAACTGTAGGCATTTTGTTCCTTCCCTTTACAATAGGAAAGACATTTCATCCTCAGTTTAATACTACATCTTGAATCATGTAAGGACTGTGTATTTGTAAACAAAAAGCATCTCTGAAAATTCTGAAATATTTTATGAGTCTGTTTGTGCTCCATTTCTCACAGAGCCTGGTGTATATGACTCAATCATTTTTTTTCACTTACTGGCCTCAGTTATCAGTTATCTTTCTACATTTATAAATGTCTAAGTTTATAGATTAAAAGCTTAGAAAATCCTCTCTAAAAAAAAAAAAAAGAAAAGTCATATTGTAAAAGTAGAAAAAAAACCATGAGGTGAAGTACTTTGGTCAAAATTTGTTACATATTCTATTGTTGTTCGAGAGAAGCAGAACAATTTGCTCCTGCCATTAAATTTAGGGACAAGCTAGCTAGTCCAAATCTGCTCCCATAAATCCTTTACTTGACTTTATGACATATCTTCACTATGCATTCACTACCCACAAGAGATAAGTCACAGATTTGGGAAGTAAATATTTTCAAACCAGAAACAATGTCTTCTCCACTAGTAACCACTAGTGAAATTTAACATTGGGAACACTGCACTAGAAATACCAATATTGATAATACTCTTATCTACTTATTGTGCTAACAGCTTGGATTCTAGCAAATGAGCTAATTCTGAAATAAAACATCTGAGAAGGCAAGTCAAAAAAACAAACAAAAAATCGCCCCCAAAAAAACCCAAACCACTGAACTTTTTAATCACTAACTTATACAATTATTATCATATTGCCCAGATTTGGATTCAGATAGGAGGAAAATAAAACTACATGTGAGTGTCTGTCTTGGACACAGCCCCTTGCTTCAATGTTACCTCAAGTTCCATATGCAAGTCAAGACATCACAATGGTAAAAACTTTTTATGTGGGCCTTTCATAATTACTTAACCTAGTTATTGTTCTACATGGAATTAAAATGACGACAACACACTGAGTAGCCAAAATGCAATCATCATACTGCAAAGATCAAGCAAAACTATGTTTTTCCTTCTTTTAGCATGAGACCAAGTTTATCAATTTTCAGAAGGAAATTAGCAAACAAAAAAAAATATATGAACCCAAGCCCTCCCTCCTTTTTCTTTCCTCACAGGAAGGACAGTTATCACCTACCTGATACAAATCTGTGCTGTGGGCAGCTGATATCTTCTTTGGACTAGAGTGAATTGAAAAGATACTCTCTTCATCATCCTTTACACTTTGGGTCATCACCTCACCTTTAAGGGTAACTCTAGCAGTATTGCCTGATGGTCCATCAACTGTACAAGTATTTCACTCCTAAATTAACTCAAGCCATGCACCACAACTACCAGGCTTTCAGCTGGAGGGTTGGAAAGGACCCTTAAGACCATGGAGTCCAACCATTAAGCCAGCACGGCCAAGCCCATCATTAAACCAGGTCCTTAAGTGCCACATCTACATTTCTTAAATATCTCAATGGATGTCAACTCCAACACTCCCCTGGGCAGCATGATCCAGTCCCTGAACACCCTTTCAGCAAAGAAGCTTCTCCTAATATCTAGAACCGGTTGGTCCATGGAAATGCATAGCTAGATCTCCATGCATGAACCCTGGGAGTAAAACTGCTGATTTTGCAGACATATAAAGGACACCACATGCAAAATTACAGGAGATATTTTGAATTGTTGATCAACTTGATTACTGAAGTTTAAAGCAAACTACATGGGACCTTCTGCATCCCCTTGCCTCTAGTCTATCTTCCCTGGTAGTGCACGGTGTACCTTCAACTTACACCTAAAAAACCCCTCACAGTTTTCCTCCTAGATAGCTAATTTTCCTCCTTCATTGGTACCACGGGCAGACTGTATAGGTGTAGGACTGCAGCCCTGAGACCACCCTGTTTCCTGGCAGCAAAACATTAATTTGTTTCAGCTGTTTCATCTAATTAACCCCAAGGCAGTACTATGTGCAGACACCATTAAGTGGAAAAGAACTATGCCAGAACTTCCCAGTCCATGCCAGAACTTCCCAGACCCCCTATCTGGCTGTAAGTAAATGGGCACTTTATCACAATGATATGTGAAATTTTCAAAAATAGTCAAAATTTATTTCATTTTTCTGTTCTACATTCACAATTTTTCATTCCCCCTACCCACTGCTGACATTTTCCAAAGCAAATGTGTTACTGAAAAGGACAGTAAACATTACTGTGACCATAAAGTGTTTTTGTTTTGTCGTAAATGAAATGGAGGAGAGAAAATAAGTGGGATTTTTTTTTGTTTTGTTTTACATGATGTAGAATACATATTAAAATTTGCTAGAAAAAATAAGCTGCAGGAAAATCCTATGGGGTGAAAAAAAATGTAAAGTCAAATTCTCTCAGGTAAATTTTCAAAATTGCAGCAATCCAGCCTTTAAAGCTTTCAGTGTTCAAACTACCTGGCATAAATTAGAGGGGGAAAAAACAAAGAGACAGCACTGCAACCTCAGCATCGTATCTCCACTTTTACTGAAAGGCAAAGACTGCAAGCTCAGCCCAGAAACATGCAATAATAGAAGGACCTACAGATTATTTTAAACCACTGCTTCATATTCAGCCATGGATTACTTACCAGAACACTTCACCCAATTTCAAACAATGCGACCCCCGTTCAGTTACAGAAATCTACAGTCTTCTGCATGAGTCCACCAACGCCTTCAAAGCTACATTACCTGCTTTGATGACAACTAAAAATATGTATAATGAATAGCAACACTGCTTGCCAAAAACATTGTTAGAAATTGGTAATTTACTGCCAATAGCAGTTTTCCCTCTGCTGCCTCAGTTATGCACTGGAATGCAATCCAGAGAAATGAGAACAACAGTCACCAGCTCTGGAAACAAAAAGGAACAGCAGCACAGATCATTTAGCAGTCCAAAGGCAACTAGTGTGAGGTAAGGCAGTCAGATTTAAAGTCATTCCTGCAGATGCTAGAGAGTCTGAAATACAATACTCTGTATAAACAGAAGGGGTAGGGAACACAACAACTTCTTTTTTGGCAAAGTGCTGATCTACCCTTCTTAAGGTAAGGAATTAAATGATTAAAAAACTCCTATACTTCCCAGAACTCTTCTGCAATCTCATTTGCCATAGCCACCTCCCTTCCTCCTTTAGATGAAACACAATGCAGAAGTGCCAAAACATCACAGAAGATTAGATATGAGCTAAAGGAAAGAGAAAGAGGATGCAAATATGGAAAATGGGTATGTATCAGTGATTCTTAAACTTGTTGGACAATTACATCCCCTTTCACCATCGAAACTGATCATAAATCTTTTCACTTTGCCTTGGAGTACAGTTAAAAATCAGTGTGTAAGTAAAGGTACAAACACACATACATAGGCATATTGGCTTCTTGGTTGTGATGCTGCCCAGGGTCAGAGTAAGGTTAAAAACCAATTCTCTGCTCTTTTCCAAGGTACACAATATCCAAGGACTTTCTGAATTGGCCCAAGATTTTCACAAACATCATAAAAATAATGCAGAAAAATTACACCTTCACTGCAGCACTGAACAATGTTCCTCTGAATCTGAAGAGCAGAGGAAAATGAAGTTGTTTGTTCCATTAAACCTGAAGTGTTACTGTATGGCACATAGTAAAAGTAATGTAGGAAGGAGACAGGAAAGTGAAGACAGGAGGGGGAAAGAGGCACAGCCCCACCTTCCATCAGTGAAAGTACAACTCCACCAAGCTTCAGATGATGAGAGCTGAGAACTTGTAGGACACTACAGAGCCCTATATGAAAACCTTAAAGAAAGTCACAAAAACCCCCCCCAAAAAATGGAAAAACAAATCCTTGACCTATTGATCTTTCTGTTTATTCCCTTAGTTATCCTGCAAGTCATAAATTCAAACCTCTTTCCTACTCTCTGTGTGCTGTGGTTGTGAAGAACTGACAGCAAGCAAACAGCAATAGATCATCTGTGCTACCAACAGCACTGCAGCATTAGCTTTAGCACTTTCACAGACTTCTAGAAAATGCCAAGTTCCTATGGATGGACACACTTCTCTCAGAACAACTGAACACTGAATTATTCTTATCTCCTCACCAATTTTAATGGTGTGTGGAGGCAAACAAAATCAGTCTGAAAGATGGAAGTCTTGAAAGAAGGCAGCTCTTCCTGTAAGCACAGAATTTCAGCAGCTGCAATCTTATTAAGTTTAAAAAGACATTTTCTCTTAAGCCCTATGAAACTGAGTTTCAAGTATTCAGAAAGGAAACAGGAGCAGTTTGTAGGACTTTTGAGCTACAAACATTGGGAAACTAAAATAAGTAAGAGAGAAACAAAAGAGCAATCAAAGTTACATGATGTTGTGATTCACCAGCGTAGACTAACTAGGAAAATATATATTTCAAATTGTTAAGGCTCCAAAATTCCCACTGAATGTACAAGCAAGCTGCTTATCTGAACAGCCTGTGAGATCCCAGACTGCAAAACTGATCACAGGTTTGGAACTCCAGTCGGAGATTGTACCTCACATTTCAATTCACAAAACAGCACACTTGAAGGATTCCAGTCAGTAGCTCCTGGCTGTCAGGCCTGTTCTTAAAACTCTGCTAATTCAAGCACATCTCTCACATGAATTATACATATTGGAGTAATATGCAACTTAATGTCTTATACATGCAAGTGTTTAAATAAAAATGAACCCTGACTCCTTTGCTACCTACAGCTGCCCCATTTCAGTGGCTGTGCTCAGGAGCAGAATTGTGTACTGACACCAGGTGTAACTTAGCTGAGGTTCAATGTATGCTACCAGGTAAGCATGTTTGAACTAAGAGGTCCCAGATGTTTATCCTGGGATAAGGGTTGAATTTCACAAGAGGATTAAGATGTTGTAAGAACTGTGCTACCCGCGGGAGGGACAGTCAAACAAATGATGGATCTGATCCAGCTAAAAAGGAATCCAGAGGAAAAGGGAGAAGTGCGTCTGCCCTTGCTACCTGCCTGGTGAACCCGCGGGCCGTGGGGCTACACAAGCAAGAGCCGCCCTTAGCAAAGGCAGCAAACACAGCCCCTGACAAGAGCAGGAAAGAGGAGATTTCCTCAGTGGTGACAGCTCAGGTTACACCAGCTAAGGCCATTTGTGAAGCCTTAAGCTTTAGGTCAAGTTACTGTAAATTGAGGTGAATCTAAATGCAACCAATTGTCCTAACACAATCACGTTAATATTTTTGGCGCTGCGTTAGCAGAACAAGTTTTTGATGTGTTCCAGACAAAGCTGCTCTTCCTGAACTTAACAATGCCTAGAATTTCACTGCAGGACTTCAACACATTCCGTTTGGTCAGCTTGAAGCTGAGATTTCCACTGGATGCCCTATGTCAAAATACAACTTGCTCTGCTCCAGCTACGGCTTGTAATAACCCAAGCTACTGTCTTTGAAAGGGACACACTTTCCATCAGAGCATTAAAGGTCATCAGAGGCTAGCAGTGCTTGAAGTGAAGAGTCTCTTCATTCCTTTCAGTTTGCTAAACTGAAACCTATTGTGCTGACTAGCTGCAAAAGGAGGTCAGCACAAAAACTTCTTGTCCTAAAGGACAGTAATCACACAGGCACATCAAGCGAGTTGGTACGAAAAGGAGAAAACAAATGGAAGAGGCCTGTGGAGTAAGAAAGACACAGAGATCCACCCTTATAGGAAAAGGAAAATAAAAAAGTTACCCAATGACTCCTTCTATGATGCTCATGGAAGAGAAGGAGCATTGCTGGCCTGGGATTTAATTCTGGTATCATCCCTGTTGTGTATTTACTACTGACTTTACCCCTGTGTGAGCAAGATCAGACATAGCTTATTAACTGAAGAGATGTTTAATCCTACTTAGTCATCAGGCATGAGTAAGGGCTACAAGTATTTGACCTCTTGTGGAAAATAAAATTATCTTCTTTTTTTATCTTTGCAATGCCAGAGAAATAGACTTTTCCTATAGTGTGAGTGATGAACCCCTAAGCACCTGTAAAGTAAGCTGAACAGCAATACTACAAGAAAGAGCACAAGAAATGTGCTCAGGTTTGTGAACATATGCACAAGTACATATTAAATATGGCAGATGTAAGCTTTAACAAACTCCTCACAAGCCTGACAACATTCTGTGGCACTCAGTTCCAGTACTGGCATTACCCATGAATCACTAAGACAAATGAAGATTTTCCACTTTTCACCCTGGATACCTTTTTCAACAAAAATAAAAGACTCAGGTGGAGGAACTACTTTTCTGTACGGAATATCTACCAACAAGGAAGACATATAACCAGATTTCTATAATTCTGGACATGTCATTCTGTCCCTACACAGAGAAAGCTGAAAGGAGTGGCCTGCCCATTTTCCTCCACTCAGGTAGAAGTGCAATGTGATCATTAACTTCTGGAAGGCAGTGCCTTAGCCCAGAATGGGTAAAGAGCAGGACTGGAAAATACTATATGTTTCCAGCCGTGTTTTCTCTGACTTTAACTAATTCTGAATTGGCATAGTATACTTCAGCAGGGGAACAGAAAAGATGATCTAATAAGTTATTTGACTTCTGTCATTAGTTTCTCTGATCTAAATAATATTTTAAGTTTAGGTGTTTAAAAGACAATTTCCAAAGTACTGGGTTTAGAGTTAGAAATGGAGAGTAAGACAGTGGCTATCAAACCCACAACAATGCTAAATAAAAAAAAATAAAAATAAAGGCTTAAAGAGCCTTAAAATAGGAAAAAGTAGTTCCAGCCCCTTTACAGTTTACAAGAGAGCTCAGATGCAAATAAATGTGGACTAAAAGACCAGTGTGATAATAACACACATCACTGGACAAAGAATGCATGGTAAGAACAACAGTCTCAGGAATAAGAAAAAGAGGTGATATAATTTGCAGTTATTATTATGTATTTGGCTATTATTTACTAAATTTATTATTTATTCTATATATAATGTATTTGTATACATACACCTACAACCTCAGAACCTCACACATAACATGGATGCAGAGCCATCTTGCACTGAAATAAGGAAACAAGAAAGCAGATTAGCTCACAAAGAACCAAAGAACTGATATAATGTGTTGATATTTCCTGGAACCGATCCAAAGATGAACAGCAGAGTTTTGGATTAATTGCAAATTTTCCCAATACTTCCTCTAAAAGCCAGACTGGTACAACATTTTAATAATTCAAATCACAGAAAACAACTTTGGTTTTTGCCAGGTTGAACTAGGGAAGGGGGAAAGGTCCACAAAGACATTTATAAACTATTTTAGTTTCTGTGCACACCCCAGTCTATGCCTGTGTATGCAAACTAGTTCTGTAACCCAAGAATTCTGTTCTCAACAGAAGAGGCTGAAGTAGTTATAAATCCAGGTATTTCAAAATTCAGCAAGTGAAAACTTTCTCTACAACAAGATGCAAATTCAGGGTAGATCAGCAACTCATGAATTACAGCCAAGCCTATGCTCCCACACTCCATTTTGACAAAAGGTTTCCATTGATAACCTCTTGACAGCTGACACAGAATCCTAAACAGCAGAAACTGCACAGTGCCTTCTGTGAACTCTGGGAGGGAGGATGCAAATTCTGGGGGTGGTAACAAGAATCACTGTACAAACTGCATTGCTTGTACTCCATCCAGTGAAGAAAATCAGAGTGCATGTCTTTAAATAATTGTCTTCTAAAGACGTTTTTGGGTTTTTTACCCAGCTTGCTGAAGGGCACTGAGCATGTGCAAGTACCAGCTTCTTGGAGGGTTTGTTGGGTAACTTGCTGCCTGGATTAAGCACATGTCCCCTCCCTTCTCAGCATCTCTGAGTTTGAAGGACATACACACACAAACACACACACACACACACATACACACACACACACACACAGATTATATTTTCCTTTAATTTTGTTAAAAAAAAATTAGAAAAAGCATTTCTTGCTGTCCTCATTGCGTTCATTGTTATTTAATCCAAACAGCTTCTTTTCCAAATCGTGCATTTTAATAATATGAGTGAAAAATCTAATAATGATTTTTGTGTAAAAAGAAGAGTAAAACAATAGCAGATTCTCAGCAGACTGTTCCACTGTCAAACTTTCCACTTCTGGAGTTTACCAGAGAATAAAGAAAGGAAGACAACCCCTAAATGTAGTTAACTTTTCCCTCATGTAAAACAAAACACAAAAAAAAAAAAAAAATGAAGAAGGTTGGGAGTTTGCATTTGGTTTTACTGCAAAAAGGCGTCTCAGAGAAAATACTTTTCAACTGCTTTTAAAAGAGTAATTTCTTGGGTTTTAAGTACTGCTTTCATTTTCCCATGGATGCTCCCCAATGTTCTTAGACGTTAGTCAAAAATCATAATTAACACTTCACAAGTGAAACAAAGCAGATGATGTGTCAAGATTTTTTGGCAACATTTGTTTATTTTCTTTTAAAAAATGGAAATGGGTATTTTTTGTGATAAGGCAGTAGAATTTATGTTTTTAAGATTAAAAGCATAGGGCACATTGAGTATATTTAAATAACATGAAGATCATAGCACAGGGATTGAGTTACGACTAATTTCATAGCAAACTACCTCTTAATTAGGCTACTCTTAGCTCCTCAAATGTCCCAGCTAGAAAGAATCTAGCAACAGTGAGATCTGAAACTGCACTTCCTCCTTCTATTTTTTTCCTTTCTACAACTTGCACTTTATAGCTTTGGCTTTCTGTCCCACATCTCCACGGGAAGACCAATTACCTGCTTATCTAAAAATCCTGGCTTTAATGCTTCAGCATCGGTGCTTGGGAATAAGGGGAAAGGACAACCCCCCGCTAGCCTACGCCCAAAAGCACCCAAACTGCTCTGGAGCTGGATGGGGACACAGCGCACCGTAACGGCTGCCCTGCAGAGAAGTCATTCTAAGAATGTTCCTAAGCCTCCAGCCCCTTTCCTGGATCTTGGGGAAAAGACGTGAGGTGTGAAAAGGGATTTGAGGACAGCTGGGCTGACGAAAAGATAGTCCCTGCTCATGCGGTTTAGGGAGTGACTCCGTTGCTGCCCCGGGAGTAAGTGTAAGCCGAGACAAAGTGCTGTGGTGCATCGTGTATTTAAAAGCCTCGGTCCTGAGGAAAGGCGCCCGAAGGAAGAGAAACATGGTTATGCCTCGCTGGTAACATCGGGAAAGCAACAAGATGTCAGTGAGGTCGTTCTACTTCCTGTTTGCGAAGGGCACACGCACACATTCCGCCGCCCCCGCTGCTTTGTACGGCTCCTGCCCGCGCTCCACCCGGCACCCCTCCCTCCGCATCCCCGCCTCCCGGCTGGCCTCGCCGGGAGATGCGCCGAGCTGCCGGGAGCTGCGCTCCCGAGGCCAGGAGGCGGGGACAGCACTCGGCGCTTAGCTTTTGTTTGCCGCTGGAGAAGCGATGCCCACCTGCAGCCACCCCGCTGTGAGAAAGCGGGGCTGGGGGCAGGCAAAGCACCCGGCAGGGCAGCGGGAAGGGTGCTGCCCGCCGGGCTGCGCGGCGTCCCTCAGGGGAAGAGACGTCCGGCACCGAACCGGCACTTGCGGCCGGGGCCGGGCAGGCTCGGCGCGGCCCCGGAGAAACACAAGGCTCCCTCCTCTCACGCACAGGGGGGAGGACGGCGAGAGAGAGGGAGGACCGCCACCCCGCCGCTTTGTCACGGAGACCTCCCCCGGAGGCCGGCAGTAGCTGTCGCCCCGTCGGACCCTCCCGCACGGCCACGCCTCCCCGCGCAGCAGAGGAAGGAGAGAGGGAGGGACGTGCGAAGCTTGTAAACCACACGCTGCCATCGCCCCTCCCCTCCTCCCCGACGCTCCCCACCGCCCATTGTGCGCCCGGCAGACCGTGAAGACCCAGCTGCCCGGTGCCCGCCCCCGGCGCGGGGACACGTCAGGACACACACGCGTGTCCCCCGCGGCGCCCCTGTCGGCCGGGACGAACACCACCAGCACCCCCACCATAACCCCTGGCGGCCGCGACTGGCTATAAATACGGCTCCGCCGGACCGCAGGGCCCGGCTCCCCCCACACCTCTTATTATTCATCGGTGCAGTCTGGGAGTGGGAAACTACGCTTCCTACTTGCCGCTACGCTTCTACCGGCTCAGCCCCCGCCCCCTTCCCCCCCTCCGCTTCTCGCTAAGCTCCTTAAATCCCAAGAAAACTTTGGGAAGCGATTCAGCTCGCGTGGGGAGCCGGGCTGCTGCACGCCGGGGCAGCCCAAGCTAGAAACCTGCCCAACTTTTCTTCCAGCCGCCAGCCAGGCTGCAGAGCCACCTTCCACCTTCCTCCGCGGCGGGATTTAAAGGCGGCCAGCTCCCGGCACGGAGAAGCCGTGGCGAAACACGCACGCACACACAAATCCCTCCCCCGGCTCTCGGCAGCCGCGGCGCACGCCTGGCACCGCTCCTTCCCCCTTACCCCAGAGCAGTGCTACCCTTCCGAAGGGGACGGGGGAGGACAAAAAATTTGTCCGCTACCTCCACCCCAGCCCGTGAGAAGTTGCGAAGCGTCCCGCCAGAGACCCTGCCGAAGTTGAGTCGAGCCCCGTTCCCCCTTGACAAGCTACGGGACCGACCTCCAGCTCATCCCGGCGAGCGACACGGAGTGGACGGTCACCCCTGCGCCCCCCGGCCCGCATCCCCTTACCATGATCAGCGTGTGGTTCCTCTGCTCCGCCGTGGCGGGCTCAGCATCTTGCTGCTGTTTGCTCTGGTGCTGTTGCTTGCTGCTGCCGCCGACGGTGCCCGTTTTCTTGGCCCTCTGCTCCAGGGTCCGCTGGTAGAGGCTCACCGTGTCCCTGCGCTCCAGCTCCAGCTGCTCCGCCTGGGCTTGCTGGTACCTGCTCTCGCAGTTGACATGGTGCCGCCGGCAGCCCTCGATGCGCTGCCTCAGCCGCTCCACCACCGTGCTGTGCTTGGGAATGCCGCCACTACCAGCGTTATTGTTACCGGGAGTGGCGGCAGGAGGGCCATGGGGAGTGCTGTTAACCCCGATACCGGCCCCGCTGAGGCTGCTCTTCAGGTTATTGTTGATGCAAATACTGCTGCCATTCGCGGCGGCAGCGGGGGCTGCAAAATCCCCCATCCTCGTCCCCGTGCACACTGTTTTGGAAGAACTTTTTATCCTACACTTCACACATACAGTCTCCTCTGGGGTCTTGATGGGATACTTTTTAGAGAACGGGGGAGGGGGGGGTGAAGGGGCACCATCATGTATTAGGGAAACAGCGATCCCAAGCAAATGTTTCTCTTTTCCCCCAGCCAATCCCTCTCGAGAAGCTCCAAAACATTAAAAAGAGAGAGGGAAGGAGGGAGGGAAATAGAGAAGGTTCTAAAAGGTTTTCGGCAGCAACATAACCAACACACACACAGCACAACAAACTAAGCAGCAGCAGTTCGGATTAGCAAACTCCAGGAGATATCAGACCAGTTCCTTTCCACCTCTTTCTTTTTTATAATCCATTATTTCAAAACAGATTCCACGAGATTTCCGGAGATTTTGCCAAAAGCCTTCTCTCCCCATGGATAAGGAGAAACACGCGCCCCTCCACATGCACACACATACACACTCGTTCACACGCACGTTCGCGCACACACATCCAAACACAGGCACACGCTGGGTACACACGGCCCACTCACTCTCACTCCACGGCATCAAAAGACAGGCAAAGCCGCTTGCTTATTGTATTTTCCTTCTAGAAAAAAGTTTTGGTGTTTATGCCGCACCGTGTTCGTAAAGTACTTTGGCTGGTCAGTTGCATTTCAAATCCTCGGGCTGGGGGAAGTAAACACATGAACAATCCGGACCGAGCTGGAGAGAAAAAAAAAAAAAAAAAGAAAAAAAAAAAAAAAAAAAAAAAAAAAGTAGCGCTCTGAAGTCTCTGCCAAACGCTGAGCTGATACAGCCTAGCGCTTTGCTCTGTCGTGCTGGCTGCTGCTCCTCCTGCCACCATCACAATGATCAAATGCTCTCCTCCTCCACCTCCTCCTCCTCCATGCCAGCGGAGTGATATCAGGACAGGAGCGCTCAGTAAACACCGCAGCAGCAGCGGCGGCGGCGGCGGCGGCAGCGGCGGCTCCTCTGGGCCGTGAGGCAGACCCGGGGACAAGGTGCAAAACCCGGCACGGACGTCGCCCAGCAGGAGCGGACATGGCGCTTTCCCCGTATCGCTCACGCCCGCCGGCGGCGGCGGCGTGGGGTGAGCGGCAGCGAGCGGGGCCCGACACCTGCCGGCCCCGCGGCCTCCCCGCACCGCGGGGGCGGATGGTGCTCCCGGCCAGCACACGGGGCCCG